>NW_019396240.1:1215-159141 GCF_000591075.1 Eurytemora carolleeae | reverse complement strand
TTCCTTGGAATTCTTGGTTTTCTTGGTTTCCCTGGTTTCTTTGGTTTCCTTGTTTTCTTGGTTTCCTTGTTTTCTTGGTTTCCTTGGAATCCTTGGTTTCCCTGGTTTCCTTGTTTTCATTGGTTTCCTAGGTTTCCTTGGTTGCCTTGGTTTCCTTGATTTCCGTGGATTCCTTGGGTTTCTTGGTTTTCTCAAGTTTCCTCGGTTACAAATTAGATAACATTACGCGTAATGTTTAAGTGACCCTCCATCTATAGTGGCATAAACGATTCATCTTTTGTCTAAAAGGGGTGAATGAGATATCATAATTTTTCTCTATTAAAAATGGATAATGTAAATTGATCTTAAGTCCCTTTAAATAGTGCATTTGCAAAATTTCCGGGTTTTGGTGAAAGTTTGCAAATATAAAGTCCAAGTCTGCACTCTAAACTTGAATTTTGCAAAAATATTTAGTTCATTATTTTGAGATTAAATTGGGCATATTTAGAGATGTCAGTGTGATGATAGATAGATTTAAGTCACAAAAGCTGTGTGTGCGTGAGTATATAATGTAAAAACAACAGAGTTGTGCAAAGTTTTGAGATAAAACTTTGTAAATGTTTTGTTCTATATAAAGATATGTGTTTCATCTTAAGTCTGAAATTACTACCCTGTATTTAGGGGATGGCTTAATTCCGACTATTATCTCTACTCCAGATTTCTCTCCCACTAAATTGTCTGGTTTTCATCAATCCCCGCCTATGGTCTATAATTTTGACGAACCTGCATCATGAAACTCAATCTTTGCTCTCCTTCCTATAGCCTGGAGCAAGGACGAATGCAGAGTTATTATCCCCGTGTTGGATTCCTCTCCTGTCAGTTGGTCCTGTCAAAAATGATTGTCAAAAACAATCGTTTGTCTCGATAGTGTAAACCCAACAAAGACGCTTTTCCAAATCGTCCTTTATTTACGAAGCATTCATCAGTAAATCTTCTAGTCAAGTAACACATTGCAACCATTAAACATCATAAATATTTACACCACTCTTATTATCTTAGTTCTAATTGTTAAAAGATAGAAGATATAGGATCTGAATTCTCGCTTCATACCTAATATTTGAAATTCTTATATCTTTGTAACCTGATGTTGTAGATCTTTGATAAAAAACTTTCAATAATTTTAGATCAGTCACATTGTGACATATCAAAGGCTTACACTATTAGGTTGGTAAGCAACAGGTATTTTAGGGGCGGTGCGGTTATAGGAATTTATTCAGCAATTTTTCTTCATTTTCCTTGACTCCCACCAATGCTTCAGAGTGGAGCAATTTTCCACAGAATTAGAAACTACTCCAAGACTCACCCCTTTATCCGCCCCTGAGGAAATTAGAGTTTGTGACGAGCAATCAGTTACTGTATGTGTCAGAATAGATGAACTCGAAATGGTTTAGTTTTGTAATATTTCCGCATTTTAAAGGATAGACTTTTTCATTCATTTACTGCAGCATCAAAGATTTTAATGCAGTTAATGTTTACTAGACCACCCTGTACATTTTACAATGCATTTTCCGAATAAATTGTCAAAAATACTATTTTCAGCCGCATTATGAAGAACAGAGCTTCTTCTCCGTCTTTGCAGTTTTTTTCCCTGCTGTTACAGGGATAGTTGCTGGAGCTAATCTATCAGGTCAGTTCTTAGTTTTCTATGTCTCAAGATAGGTCAGATCTTAGTTTTCTATGTTTCAAGATTGGTCAGACCCTTAGTTTTCTATGTTTCAAGATAGGTCAGATCTCTGTTTTCTATGTTTTAAGATAGGTCAGATCTTAGTTTTCTATGTTTCAACTTTCAAGATAGGTCAGATCTTAGTTTTCTTGGTTTCAAGATAGGTCAGATCTTAGTTTTCTATGTGTCAAGATATTCAGAATGGTAATGCTACTGAACTAATTAACTAATGCTACTAACTCTCGGATCTACTACAGCTGTTCATTTGGTATTGTTTGAAGATCAAGTTAGGATAAGATAACTTCTGAGTCGAGTGCTGAAGCTAGGACATGCTAGGGGGCCGAGCGCCGTGGCTAGAACAGGCTAGTGGGCCGGACGCGTCCATCTAAAACCTAGTGCTAGTAGGTCACAAGTTGAGTATAGCGGATATGCGTAGGTCGAAAGATACACCAGAGCTGGGAACTTTAGAATGGTGGATACCAAGATCAATGCTTGATCCTCTCTTTATCTTAATCTCGAGACTAACCTAATCTTGTTCTTGTATCCTGAAAAGTGTATAAAATTCAACCAATCAGAGTCGCGTATCTGAAGCCGGGAAATTTGAAATTTTGCGTGCCATTTAAAATTAATATACATTAGTGGGAGGGACTTCCTAATTTTAAAAAAACCGGTTTTGATTTTTCTCTACTATATCCCAAAAAGAGTGGATTACCACATTGGATATCCGGATTAAGCAGTCGGGATTAAAGGTATCCCATTCTAAAGTTCTCAGCTCAGCATTCAGAATATAATCTTGGAAATATCAACGCTATGAATAAACATTGAGAAGACTTCTTGTAGAGAAATATTAATAAGATTAAAAGAAAGAATCAGGGGGGGTTACGGGGGCTCAGCCCCCCTGGACGAGTAAAATATATGGATTGAAGGGAGTTTTTAGGCCCAACGGTTTTTGGGCCCCCCCCCCCCCCCTCTTGGAATAACAAAATTTAAGCTCCCTCGTCTGGACAATTCCTGACTATGCCCCTGTATAATATATATAAGGAAGTAATACAACTCTAATCGTAAAATTATATTTAGAAGTTTTACAACTGAGAAATAAAATATTTATGTAAATATGTAGAGTTTATAGGAATTGATTCTTTGCCACAAACTCTGATTCGCTAATCCCAATATCGTTGCAACCAAATGTTGTAAACCTTAAATATTTCAAACTATGATCTGAGTAAGATCAAATAATCTAAATTTGAAATAGGGATCTATGGATAGACAATTTAAGTTTGTGGCAAAGAATCAATTCCTTTATGTTTGGATATAAGATCATAAGATCAACCTAGGTTATTATTTGAAGGTGATATATGTTAATTGTTAATAAATAATAAATGTATATATAATGTTGATTGCTAATTATTAGGAGATTTGAAGGATCCTGCAACAGCTATACCTAAGGGCACCCTGCTGGCTATTGGTACAACCTATCTGACGTATATCCTGTATGGCGTGGTGGTAGCATTTACCTACTCCCCCTACGGTAGTGGAGTAGCAGAGGAGTATAGTATCTGGACTAATGATTCTATTCCACTAGAAGAGAAAATGTTGGTAAGTTCATTTTTTAACAAGGGGGTCATAATTTATACATCGTCTTATTTCATTATATTCAAAGAGTTTCAGGTCATCATGAAAGTATCATCCTTTTTGGGTAAACCTCATGGTTTTTTTTCTAATACTCTTTTTAAACTTATGAAATAGAACTAATAATAGTTCTAATATATTCAGTCAATTCTTTGTCACTGGCTAAGTTCGCAAGAAAAAGATCTAGTAAGGTTATCGTGTTCAAAATTTTCTCTATATTTAAACGGAATTAATAAATAAGAAAAGTAGTTGAGCTCAAGAATAAATGGAGTTAAACCAATTTTTTTAAACTGCATATTGAACCTCACTAGAAGATTAGACCATCGTCAACTAACTATTCGATAAATCGGAGACCTCTGTCTATCGAGTCTGTCTATATAGTAAACAATAAAGCTCTTCCCTCTTATAAAAAATATTATATTTAATTTAGAGCTGGCCAAACGGGTGACACAAACTGGCTCCCCCAGCCAGTTTTTATTAGAACAATCTGTTTATTGTTCCTAAATCCCTGTCCTAATCCTTTAATTTTGTTCCTAAAATTTAAAAATCTAGTTTTTTAGTCTTTAGTCATTAATTTTGACTATTTTTGAGTCTTTTAAGTCCAAAATAAATTTCGTCTGCGGCACGATTTTTTGTTCCTAATTATTCATTTTTTGTCCCTAAAAAATCTTGACCCCCCCCCCTCACTTAAATCCTGTATCCGCTCCTGGCTAGTCTGCATATAATAAAACATGAGGGGGGGGGGGGGGGGTATGAATCCCCGAGTAGGAAATTAATTAGTTAAATGATATTTGAAATTTTTTGTTTCAAGGTTCCCAGGTGGGATGATTGCTCTGCCGACGCAACCCTGCTCCGTAATGGGACGGAGTGTAGGTTTGGAACCTTAAATGATCAGCAGACCATGGCTGTTATATCCTTTACTGGATACCTTATCTATGGAGGATGTTTTGCTGCAACCCTATCGAGTGCAATTGCCAGTCTTGTCGGTAAATATATTAAATTTCAGATTTTGTATTTTCAATCTGGAAAATGTTCTGGTGTCTGTCAACGTTTTAAATAGTTTAAAAACGACACAGAATTCAGAAATGTAGTTTAGCTAATATTAGTTTTCCCAATTATGGATAATATGCAGCATTGGCTTTGGAAAGAAAAAAATCTTCGGATTTGTACAACGAAATTAAAGGGAAACTTCCCATTTTTGATAATTTATTCTTACTTTATATCGAATCGAATAATGACTTCTTTTAACGATGTAACTCATAAAAGTGTCCTCCACATTCCCTAGAAGAGAGGAAAAATTTAAGTATTGAATATAAGATACAGACCGGTAGGGTTTTTACGATCAAGAATTGTGAAAGCGTTGCGGATGAATTAAGCGAGTTCTATTATATCACCTCTTTGACATATATTGCAGTCGTAAACCAATTTACTTTTGGCGTGTGGTTCAATCCCTCCAATCCCCCCTCCAGCTTCCTACCTCCCCGTTCCTATGATTTACATTTATTATTGTTCACTGTTCAGGGGCCCCTAGAGTACTTCAGGCCCTGGCTAAGGATAAACTGTATCCCAAGATAGAATTCTTTGCCCCGGGATTCGGAGCAAACAATGATCCTATTCGTGGATACATTCTCGTCTTTTTAATCTCTCTTGGTTGTGTACTCATCGGTAACTATTTATTACAAGTATTTACATATAAATGTAGTATTAACTGTTTTTGATCACTATGCCACTGACAACAGGACTGATTACTTGCCACAACTTTAAACTTTATATTACTGACAATCTGTTTTTTTATCATTTGATCATTTGATTGAACAGAGTTTGTAATGTAAATGAGGATAGAGTATAATTTTTCATTATCATAAAAACGTCTAATATATGTTTTGAAATAATTTTTCAACCATCTTCTCTTAAAAGATAACTGATTTTAAAATGATTTTTTTTTCAATTCAGGAGAATTAAACATGGTGTCGTCCCTTCTCTCCAACTTCTTCGTAGCTGCATACGCTCTAATCAACTTCTCCGTGTTCCACGCTAGTATTACTAAATCCCCAGGCTGGAGACCAGCATTTAAGGTATGCAAGCCCGGATACGCTTTTTCTATAGTTAATCCTGATCAGGATCCAGACAATGAGAAGTATATATTAAAAGTATTAATATCTTAACTATCCATGCGTTGTCATAATAATAGGAAACATATTAATTTTCATCAATAAGGGAATTTAATAAAAAAAAAAATATTGAGTGATTTTTAACTAAATTTAAGACTGTTTTTATGTTGAGTGAACTTTCTAGGCTTATCCGTACTCAATATTCATGTATTATTTTAGAATTTTTTGGCAAAAATATTCGGATTAAGAGTGCACAAAACCAGTCATGCTTAGAATTTTGTATGAATGATTTTACATTTAGACTCTTTCAATTTCTCAGAATTAAAAATTTCATTCTCGGTGTACTAGCCAGGACTAGAAATTATAGTTGAAATGTTTCAGTCTAAGGCCGAATTCAAAGAATTTGATCCGTGGCTTAAAATTAAGATTAAAGCCGGCGCTCAGTTTAAACTGGTTTTGACGGATTTTTGACGCGGCTCAAATTCATTAAATTCGGACTTTGGATTCTTTTCAATGAAAAATGTGAAACATTGGGATCTGCCCCTTGAATTTTAGAAAATCTGAATTTAGCTTACAAAGAAACTAATTAAATTGAACATTTTAGAAAATCTGAATTTAGCTTACTAAGAAACTAATTAAATTGAACATTTTGGAAGATCAGAATTCAGCTTACTAAGAAACTAATTAAATTGAACATTTTGGAAAATCTGAATTTAGCTTACTAAGAAACTAATTATATTGAACAATTTGGAAAATCTGAATTTGGCTTACAAAGAAACTAATTAAATTGAACATTTTGAAAAATCTGAATTTAGCTTACTAAGAAACTAATTATATTGAACATTTTGGAAAATCTGAATTTAGCTTACAAAGAAACTAATTAAATTGAACATTTTGGAAAATCTGAATTTAGCTTACTAAGAAACTAATTAAATTGAACATTTTGGAAAATCTGAATTCAGCTTACTAAGAAAAAATTAAATTGAACATTTTAGAAAATCTAAATTTAGCTTACAAAGAAACTAATTAAATTGAACATTTTGGAAAATCTGAATTTAGCTTACTAAGAAACTATTTAATTGAACATTTTGAAGATCAGAATTCAGCTTACTAAGAAACTAATTAAATTGAACATTTTGGAAAATCTGAATTTAGCTTACTAAGAAACTAATTAGAATGAGCATTTTGGAAAATCTGAATTCAGCTTACTAAGAAACTAATTAAATTAAACATTTTAGAAAATCCGAATTTTACTCGCCAAATACTTATATCTTTGTAACCTGTCAGGTACAACTTATGATGTTTTATAATTTGTAATATAAATAAACATAATAAAAGTTCGCAAATTGTGAACAGGTTTTGTTTTTCAAGAAATTCAAGAACTATACTTTAATTTAAAAAATTAATCTATGAGAAATAGAATAAATATTAAAATTACTGGAAATTATCGCCTACACAGCACATTTGCTGAGAGTAAACAAATAGAATCGATCCGTTTCATCCTGCAGTATTCTAACTTAAGTATTTTAACGATATAGGGTTTCCCATCAAAACCAAAATATTTTTAGTTTTAGTTGTAAATTAATTAAGTTATGTAAAGAATTTTATTCAGATTTTTTTATTATTTGAAGACTCGACAAATTAAACCATATTTTGAAAAGCTCATAAGTATATTACCTTTTTTGAATCAAAAATTCAAAGATTAAAGACTCTTTTTGTCGTCTGTCAATTATAATTCATAAAAGATTATTTTGTTTTGGACATTGGACAACAACAAAAACAATTATGTTTTTTTGTGATGTCTAAATCAGAATTTCCTAACTGCGCTTTTCTTCGATCTCAGTCCCAGAATCTGAAAATATCACCCATCCTTATAAATTTAAATTTTTAAAGTATGATTTTCAAAAAAAAATTCTTATTGTGTACCTTCTTCTGACCCAATTAAGCCCACAGAAAAACATCAATTAAAAGTTTTCAACCTATATATAAATTTGGCTTGTCTGTTTGTTTGTTTGTATCCAATAAACGTCAAAACGGCTATAGTTCTATAGTTCTATAGTTCTATAGTTCTATAGTTCTATACTTCTACACTTCTATAGTTATACGTGACCACAGGGAAGGTTTATGAATGATAAAATTTTTTAAAAAATATGTTTCAAAGGTTTTTAAATTTGTAGAAAAAAATTAAATTCTTGAAAATTCGCGAATTTTTTTTTAAATCCGCAAAATTTTCTTCTTTGTTTTTAAATGTAAACAAAAAGATCATGTTCACAATTTAGATAGAAGCCTAGTATAATTTAAATTTAAAAAGATAAATTAAATAATATTTTAAGGTTTCCTTCCAGGGATGTAATATTTCAAAAACTCACCTGACAGCTGAAATCGTCCATCCCCTACTAACCTTTTTGTATTCTAGTACTACAGTCCCTGGGTGTCCCTGCTGGGAACCCTCCTCTGTGTTTGCGTCATGTTCATGATGGACTGGGTCACTGCGCTCCTCACATACGTCATCGTTATCGTTCTCTACTTCTTCATCTACTACAGGAAACCAGGTATTAATTTCACTACTTAAACTTAAGTAGTATCCATCAAGTCTAGCGTAGTGCACATATAATAATTTTCATCGAAAACGTATTTTTAAAATATTATGGAAAAACTTGGTGTAAATAATATCTGTTTTTATTCGTTCGTTCGGTTAAAAAAAATAAAAATAAACAGTATCAATTATTATATAAAAAGGTAGAATTTGAGTATTTTTTACCAGATAAATAAGCCGGTTTACTTAACTTTCTATTTAGTTAAATCGTCAAGAAGATTTTTAATTGGGAAGTTTTCAGCTTTATTAGTTTTTCTGAGTAAAAACATTTTCTGAGAAGATTACTTCAAAAGATTTCACTTGAAGCTGAACAAAGACAGACAGTTAAATGCAAGTTTACCAAGACTTTCCGATGTTCTCCAGTTTTTATTAATGTCAAGGAATAGTTTGATTGCACATATAAAGATTAAAAAGTGCATTTACTAAGGGATTGTCTGCGTAATTTCAAGGGGCATTAAGCGTAATTTCAAGTGACCCTCTATGCAAATGCCTGATTCACAAAATGGCAATAAAAATTGATCAAGTATGAATTAGATATAAATGTTTACTAGTTTTACACTGTTTTCTATAATTATGTTTTCTGTACAAAAGTGACTTGCGTATTTCAACTGCAGGAAATCAAACTGGAATTATCAGAAATATGAACATTTCGAAAAACGACAACATCTTCCACATTATTTTTCATACTTAAGTTTCAAGGGTACCGTTGTGAATCGGGCATTGGCATCTTTGCATTTACCCTTGAAATTACGCTTACACTTCCATTAATTAGATGGTTATTTTACCTTATGGGCTTAAAAGAGTTTTTTTGATTTTTGTAATAACTCTTTAAATAGAGTGTCAATTAAAATCTAGAAACTGTTCTCTTTAATTCTCCACTTTCCGGAACCACACGGTAAACTAGAGGTCTTTTTAGTCTTAACTTTAGAACCCATTTTTTACCCCTTATATATAGATTTTCCGGAACCACACGGTAAACTAGAGGTCTTTTTAGTCTTAACTTTAGAACCCATTTTTTACCCCTTATATATAGATTTTCCGATTTAGACTTGTAATACTTTTTTATATTTATATACATAATTTCATTCAATCTTTGTTCAATTGTTCAGAGGCGAACTGGGGAAGTTCAGCACAAGCTCAAGTGTTCGTGAGTGCTCTCAAGGGGGTTCAGAGTCTGACAGAAACCCAGGATCATGTTAAAAACTATCGTCCAAAGGTAAACAAATAATTTTCCCTACTTTTAATTTGCCGGATTTTTTCAATAATTCCACCAGGGGATGATTTTTGAAAAATAGAAAATCGAAATCAAAAGACAAGTTTTTTCCCCATAAACTCATTTATATTCATCACTTCATCGAATAAAACCTAAATTTAAGATTGTGAGCATTTTACGTAGAGTACAGATAATTTGAATGTAGATACAGGGTGTCCCAATAAACATGGGATTTCAGTGACGAATTCGATATCGTCTTTTTAAATAATTCTTTGATTTAGTATAGTGATACCTACTGAGAAAGCTGTAATCTGTAAGAGTTTCGTCTGCTATGTTCACAATTTGTTTGTTTATGTTTTGACTGCATACGGTTGTACTTAGTAAAACAAGAAAATAGCAGTATTACAAACAGTGTAAATTTGTCCGTCTTCACTGTTCATCTTGCGGAGACATTACCAACACATCTTTACAGTCGTTTACCCTTTTCATAAAATAAACTCTAGCAGACATAATAATATTATGGCTTTTGAAATTAGGTATTACATTGCTAATATGTAACAAAGACGATATCGAATTGGTCACTGAATTCCCATGTTTTTTGGGACACTCTGTATGAAACCTTATCTAATGTGTGATTGCGATGAGTTATATGAGAATATATATGAAAAAGTTGTATTCAAATTCAATTTATTATATTTATTCTATTTTGGATTTGGTTTTTTTATTTCTTCCTTTTATTGTAGTTCTAAATACAATGATAATCGAAGAATTTTTGAAGTTCTAAACTTTTGAATGAAATGTCAATTTTGACAAGTTCAAGATTCTCTTGAATTCTGATATTTAGTTCTACCTCTAAAGGAAGAATTCGCGAAAAATAAATTAATCGGAGCTAAAAACTTTAGAATGAGTTATCTTTAATCCCGATCGGTTAATTAATCTGGAGATTAATAACAAGAGAGAACAAGCATTGTTTGAACTGGAGATTTTGAAAAAGAGGAGATAAAGCATTGTTTGCAATATCCACCATTCAGCTCGGCTCTTTTAAACTCAACTCAACTCAACTCTTGTTTGAGATTGTACAATTAGTTACAGACTAGGACGCCAGTAATTCCTCTCTTGTTCATTAATTTCGACCTTTCGTTTTATTTTTACCTTTGGTAAATTAGTTTTTGTTGTAGGTTCTTGTTCTAACCGGAAACCCAGCTCACCGACCCCCTCTAGTTGACTTCGCAAACCTAATCACTAAAAAGCTATCTCTGCTCATCTGCGCTCACGTGATCACGGTGAGTGTTAAACCAGTTGTGGGAAAAGTTTTAACGTGTGTCGACAATGACCGAAGCCAAATTTGAAAGTTTAACAACATTTTATTTGCCCACGGGAATGTTCTTTGCTTGGTTTAAGATTCTAGGTTGAGTGGGTCGACTTTAATAGCGAAAATTTGGTTTTCTAGTAAAATCGTGCAACTGCGGGTAAACGGCGTGAGTAACTTTTAGTAGCCTTGGCAGCGCTGGGTTCCCAAGCTAGTTCTTAATAAAGTATGATTGAAATTTACAATGCATTACTTAAACATCTCAGTACTACGCTCAAACTTGACACTTGCAGCATGTAAGTCGTGCACGGGTGGTGCCCCAACCTATAAAAAGTAAGTTTGCACGATATGCATGCATACATGATGGGAAAGAGCAATTTAAACCAATGTACTAAACGGACTGGCCACAACTGAAGAAAAAAAGCTTACAAGGCAAATAAATATTGCAGCTCAACCGTGAAAATTTCCTTTTTTCTATGCCGGCTTTAGATAATAGAACATCAACAATAAACATAAACATTCCTTTGGAACTTATAGCTCCCCTTTTCCTGGTACTCCTGTTACTTACTCCTGTTACCTCTTTTCTGTTACTTCTGTTCCCCCTACCCTGTTACTCCTGTTTCCTTTATCCTGTTACTCTGTTTCCCTCTAATATGTTACTCCTGTTTCCTATATCCTGTTTCCTTTATACCATTACTCCTTGTTTCCTCTATTCCGTTAATCCTGCTTCCGCTATTCTGTTACTCCTTGTTTCATCTACGCTGTTACTTCTGTTTCCTCTTCTCTGTTACTCATATTCTCTTTATCCTTTTACTCCTGTTTTCTCTATCCTGTTTATATCTGTTCTCTCTATCCTGTAACTCGTGTTCCGTGTACTGTATTGTCCTGTTGTCTATAAACCGTGCAGTGCTAACGCGACGTGACTTAAATTTCTAGTATAGAACATATTTTGTATTTAGCCGAAGATAAAAACGTCAAGACCATGTCATTATAATTTATCATCAACCCAACCTACTTTTCGACCCAGGCCACGGTACAAATTCTCCTATTGTAAAACATTTAACGACAAAATTCCGGGCGTTCAATGTCTTAATATTACCGAGTTTAACATAAAACATTGATGTTAACTATTATGAGACAGGTCAAACGTCGTCTTTGATTCATGAAAAAGAAGGACAAAAAGTATATATATTTTTAGAGTGCTTCAGATGATATTTTTTTTGGTATAAACCAGAGCTTTTGCTGGTCTTTTCACAATACTTTTTTTCGTATAGCCGAAATGTTAATAACTTTAATATATTATCAAGTTTTTCTTTTTAAAGAGGGTTACTTGTCAAGTCTCCTATTTAAAGGGCGTTCTTTTGATGTCATTCTTAAAGATTTTGGCGACGCATGAGTCATAACAAATCAAGCAACGCCCAGTTGTCTATTGGCAGGGTTGAATACGACCTTAGTTTTTGCTTTGGATAATATCAGTTGAAATTGAATAGAATTCTCTCCCTCCCTTCTCTGTATATGGTTTATTCTTTGTTATATAGATAGCAGATGCTAGGTTTAAATATATGCAGCTATATTGGCTCAACGAGAACTGCAAAATTCTCTGTTTAGTGGAGAGAGAGAAAAAAGATTCCGCAAAAAAATATAAAATCGTGTTATGCCCCCATCTTGATTGGATATTGGGACAAGAGTCCCTTCCCCTCTTCTAAAATTTCTTATTGAAGAACATAAAAAAATATATCTTCATTCCCAGATATATTTTGGCATTTTTCGCATTTATGAGTAACCCTAGCTTAAATCCTGTATAAGCCCTCGATTGTATTCTTGGTACTTTGCACTGATTTCGTTTTATCTACTTAAAATCTACGGCTTTTTATTGAGTTAATTGCTTAGATATATAAGCTTCTCTCCCCCCTTCTCCCTGGGAGTATGTTTTAGAAATACAATACAATTGGTATGAGGGGGGGGGGTGTCCAAACCAACTGTTGAATCTTTTATTCTGTAGAATAGGGTGAGAGTAAAAAAAAAGGCAGACGCCCAGGGAAGTTAACATGCGCATCCCGCAATGAATTATAAGACAGAGAGAGAGCCTGTTCTAGCCGTGGCGCACGGCCCCCGAGCCTGTCCTAGAGCCTGTCAAGACTTGGAATCGCCAATAAAAATCTTGGATTTCCGATTCAAATCCAGGAGTGTCCGATGAAAAGATTGGGGTCTCCGGTTGGAAATCCTGTCGCAAAAAAAACTATTTGAAATTGCAACTTTAAACCTGAACAATGTTGAAATTCAGACATAAGAAAAATTTGCCCGGTCAGTTTTCATAGCAATTTTTCTAAAAATAATTTCTAGTGTTTATGCATATATGTCTGTTAAAAATGTATATTATGTAAACTAAATTTGTTTTTAAAAGTTAAATTTACTAAAAATTCAAAAAGTGGTCCTTACTGTTCAGCGTACATATTTGGGTCAGTTGACAAAGTAATAATTGACTTAACTGATTCTTTTGGTAATTGTTCATATATAATTTTACTACTAAAACTGGCCTTTATGAAATGTGAACTAAATATCAAACACAGTTAATTGAGAGTTTTAGAGCCAAGGGAAGTGGGTGTTCAAGGCTTTGTATACGAACTAAAGAACTGGTCACGATTTACCCATTTTACAAGGTTTTCCACCAAATCCTTTAATTTATACGAACATAAATTGGATTCTTCGAAGAGGATTTGATGGACAAATGCATTCTTCAATAATCCATAGCATATAATTTATTAAAACAATAAGAAGGATTTGGATTTCAGAGAAGATTAAATTTTTAGAGAAGGTTAAGAAGGATAGAGTTTTAGAGTAGGTTAGAGCTGACAAGAAGGATTGAAGGATCGAAGCAAAGAGAAGGTTAGAGTTGCAGAGAAGGTTAGAGTTGTAGAGAAGGTTAGAGTTGCAGAGATGGTTAGAGTTGAAGAGAAGGTTAGAGTTGTAGAGAAGGTTAGTGACGAAGAGAAGGTTAAAGTTGAGGAGAATATGAGGGCTATTTTGAGGGATTTTAACGCTTCCTGGTATTTAAATCCAGTTAGAACTGGATACTTGAAGTCAATTCAGAACCAACAGTTTTTACTCACGCCAGGGCTAATTCTGCAACATTTAAGAATTCTTAAATATTGTTTATTAAGCTAATACAATTTCCTACGGTTTGTAATAACTTGACGAAGTTATGTAGAGTATGTATGCTATCAAGCTGTTAAATGTGGTTGGAAATCCCCCGGCGGCCGGCATTCTGACGAGGGAGAGAGGTAGGGATGGAAAATACCCGGAATTTGTCCGCACCGCCACTCTGACGAGGGGGAGAGGGATAGCAAATACCCGCAATTTGTTCGCACCGCATATGGAACCATTGTTTAACCCAATTTTTCTACTTACAGCATCAATAAAATTTTACTTTATTTGGGATTAAACAATATTGAACGAAACACATTGAACTATTCGAATTTGTAATTTTCGAGTTCATATTTGCTCTTCAATTTCTCATCTTGTTTAATTAACAGTTGGATTTTTAATAAAAAATATTTTTCTGGATTATTTTCCTTGCTTGAGTCAGCTCCTCACTCCATTTTCACTTTGACTATTATTTTTTAAGCTTATGAGGGTGGACTTGAAAAAGAATCTTTCGTTTAAAATCTTTCTCTCAAAAAGTATAAACTTTTAATCTTAAATATATATCTGGACAACTATATTTTGTGAAAATGAATAAATAATTCCGAGAAAAAGACTGAAGAATCAGTTCCATCCTATCTTAGCTCGTATTTATGGAGGAAAAAAAATATAAAAATTTCCTTGATCCTTAAATTGCATATCCTAGATATTTTTTTATAAAAATATAAATTATTTAGGAACCTGGATCCAAGCACTTGGCTTTAATGAGAGAATCTACTCAGGCCTGGCTTAATGATCACAAGATTAAAGGATTCTACACTGTAACTGAGTCAGGTAAATACCTATCAATCAATCAATCATTTTCTTAAATAAAATGTGACTAAATGAGAATAAATAAACTGAACATTTGCCACAAACTCTAGTTTTGGACTCAGATATTGTAAATTTTGTATATTTCAAAACTATCTTTCAGAATTCATATCTTGAAGTATTTAAAGTCTATAAGTCAGGTTGCAAAGATACAAGGGTTTGACTTTGTGGATAGTGTTCCTTTGAAAATTAGAAAAACAATATTAAGATAGATTATTTAGCAATCCTTTTGTGTATTTGATGTTGTTAAAAAGCAAAAGTTTTACTTGTAACTTATTAAATCACTTATTAAGTAAAATGGGTCTGTTTACACATCACAATTGCTATAAAAGTTATAACTTTCAAGTCTAAAAGTCGTCTTTCTTTTCCTGAGTTTTCTGGTTTTCACTGTAGGAAATTTGCCTTCTAATCAACTTTATTTTCCTAATAGGAAAAGAACTGATTATTCCCAACACACCCTAAATTTTCTAATCCTTTTATCATTGCAACCTAATTACATCAGCAAGTTGTTAAATATTGAAAATTAAAAATTGTGGAAAGGACTCGGATCCTTTTTGATTTAAATAATTTCCACTTAAAATTTAAATTAAATGTAAAGACATTTTTCAGAATGTGGGGGAGGATACTTTGTTTTACTTGCCTTTCGGGTTTTTTTCTTCTCTTTCTTTACCGGTTTTGTTGTATATTTCTGGATTGCTCTTTTCCCACGCCTTCTCCCTTAGTTCAAAACGTAACAAAAAATCTAAAAAAGAAACTAACTGATTATTTTGTCTAAAACTCTAATTTTCTACTTTACTTTTTCTTCTGATTTACAAATACAAATTTGTTTCAGGAAGTTGGGAGGAGGGTGCAAAAGCCTGTTTAACCCTAGCTGGGCTGGGCAAACTAGCTCCTAATCTTGTTCTTATTGGTTTCAAGGAATCATAAACTCAAATAATACTTAACGTACAAATTAAAAGAAAAGTTTATTGAGAAAATTCAACATGACAAAAAAATTTCATAGAGCAAAGTTTTTGGGTGTCGTTCATTTAATGCAGCCTTTTTATGTTAAGGGTGACCCGGAAAAAAAAACCGGGATCGTGGGTTTTCTGCCCTTTTTAATCCTTAAATAAGACTCGGAAAAGATATAGTTATACGCCAAACGTAAGCATCAAACGACAAATTGTTAATTATAAAACTCTTTGTATAATTAGAAACTACATGCTAGAGCCCTTTTTTATGGTTAATTTAAAATTCAGTGATGGTGATGGACCAAACCTCTGTAGAGTAAAAAAGTAGATGTTAGTTCCACATTTATTAAAAATATATTTCGGTCTGGGTTGACACTCGTCAGTTCTAACGATATAATAATTATCAAAATCGATAAAAAAATAAATAATGTAAAAATCACAAGAAGATAAACAAACAAAAAGATTATTCAAAATAAAAATTTGGGCTGTCAAATGGACATAAGGGAAAAGAACTCAGATTATGAGATGGAAAAAAGATAATTAACGCTTTTAAAGATAAATACACGGTTACTCATGTAAGATAACATTCATATTTTTTTTGCATAATGATTCGTCATTCGGGGCAGGTGTGGCATGATCCAAATCCACAACCTCTTTATTCCACACCACGTTTCAGCATAAAAATGCCGGACATTTTTGAATCCGTCTGAAATTTTAGATCCCTTACCCTGTCATATTGTTGGGAAAACCATGAGCTAATGAACCCGTCTGTAGTCTGACTGGATGACTAATCTGGAGGGACTACACCAATACTTCAATGTTCTGCACTCAGCTTACGACCATGCTCTGTCCATTGGAATCCTTAGGTAAACTTAATTTATAAAATATTTTAATTTTATAAAATATACTTCAGTGAAGCCCTTAATAACGAATACATCGAAAGAATTCATCAAATGTCGTATTCTTCACTTTCTGATAATGGAATGTTGCAGATATTAAGTTTTTTTATTAAATGATTATATGGAGCTCTTTAAAACTGTTCCCGCATATTCATGGATATTTATTTATTTTCGCAAATACTGAAATTTATGTAATATAGATGTATTCATTATTAAGGGTTTCACTGTAGCTGGAGTGCCCGGCGTTGCCCAGGTTTATATTATTAATTATGGTAAAAGTGACGCCCTATGTTTACCCGCACTTGGTGTTAAACAATGATTTTAGCTGAAATTACCCGTGGAATTTCCAAAAAAAAAAGTGCAGAGCTTTATCATACAGATTATATTATGTATGCATAATTTACGATTTTTATCTGTATATTGTATATTTTGAACGATTTTTATCACATCACAGAGCACAACTACAGGTTAACTAAAATCACTTTCCAGTAAAATTAATTCTGTTGCTTTTGTTAAAAATAAGTTGAAAAGTGTTTTTAAAACTCTAAATATTTGAATTTTGCAGAGTGAAGAACGGACTTGATTTCTCTGAGCATATCCTTGCAGAGGAAACTGTAGGAGATCATAGCGAAGGTAAACTAGTTCAAAACAAGTCTGTATTTATATATTTTTTATTTTATTTTAATATTTAGAATTTTTGATTCTTATTTTGAATCTTTTTTAAAAACAAAAATATTTACTTAAGACAACTTATTCCTTTTTTCTATTAAAAATAAAACCTTATATTTACTGTGGTAAGTGGATAAAACTATGCTCTTGTACTTGATTTCCAGAATTATTGAAAGTAAGATGAAAAAAAATATCTACTCTAATCCACTTAAAATAGCCCCCCCCCCCTCATTCATAATTTTTTGCCCTAGCACTAATTTTGACACTGTGACTTTGAAATTATTTTGCTTATAACACATTTAATAATTTTAGAATTTTTTAGCAAAAAAATTTTTTAATTAATGTAAAAAGTGTAAAAAGAAATCTAAATGGCCCATAATTTTTTTGATATTTAAGCTACAGATCTAAAAATCATATTTTTGGAAAGCTCTTGAAACCATATATTCAGACCCCCAGAAACATTTATTTACCCAATCCAAGTAGTAAAGTAAGAAGTAAATGGTAAAGGAACTCTGGGTTGCTATTGTGTATAATACTGAAATAAATATAACTTAGTTTATTAGGAATTCTAAACTCATGGACAACACTCCTCCTGGGTATTATATATTCTATATTCGGCAATACAACAATAAATGTCATGTTTGAAATTAAAGGGAGTGTTCGCGATAAATGAAAGGGGGTAGGGGGTATTTTTTCCTTACATGCAAACAGAAAGAAGTGAGATTAGTAGCGATCAAACGCGCTTATACCCCCTTTCATTTTTCGCGAACACTCCCTTTAACATGCATCAATTTTGTTGTAGTATTATCGTATATTTATGTTCATATACTATGTATTTCCACCGGCCAAAGTCAATCCTTCTCATAAGTTTTTCTGATCTAAAAATGCAGTTTAACTTCTTTACTTCATGCAGTAAGTCATTAACTATATATAAACCTGCACTTAACTTCCCTATAGAGAAAGTTAAACTGCATTTTTGAATCAGAAATATTGAAGAGGATGTTCGGGTTTGGCTGGTGGAAATACAGTGAAGTTAATTAGAGTTCACCTAAACTCTCGAAAAAGCATGACATCTAAAATTAAACTAAAAATTGGAAATTTGTTGTACATGCTCCATTTTAAGCATTTTGTGTCATGAATATTTTAGGTTAACTCAACTAAATTGTCGTTTGCATGTGTTGATTCGAATTCAAGAACATTATTTGATTTTCAATGAAAACTACAAAATTGTTTTGGAAATTGTTAATTTAAAAGTCACCTATTCTTATAATAGTTTATATATATATATTAAATTTTTAACAAATTTAATGTATTATCGCTTTACAACTAGGAATTTTACCCTGATCTAAAAATACTAAATTTTTTGAAAAATTCGCTGAAATTTCAACAAAAGCTTTTCCAAAATGTTGCATTTAGTGTTAATTATCTTTTGTTTGTGATGTGGTTTTAATCTTTTAGTAACTAAAGAAATTTTATATTCTCTTTCATTAATGTTAAGATTTCTTTTGTTAAAATCATTGAATTGCATTTTCCAAGTAAAAAATAAAAACAAATAAAATAAATTAAGATCAGAAAATTTGAGAAATTAGATGTGTATTTATTGTCAAATAGAATTATTGTTTATTTAAAGCTTTGTTTACATTTGATTTGTCTTGGTCATTAAAATCAGTTCAATTTGGATCCGGGTCCAAGGAGCAAAATATAAACCCAAACTGAAATAAAGAGATTTTTTAAGTACTTCATCTCTAGTTTTAGTATAAAAATTGGGGGGGGGGGGGGAAGAATTTTTTATTTTCCATGGCGGATCCGCATCAAAATTAAATGGATCCTAAGCACTGAATTAAATTTTTAACTTCTGTTGTAGAGCGTCGAGGAAGCGGAGACGAGGAGAAGGAGAAGGAGAAGAAGGAGGATGAAGAGGAAGGAGATGGAGAAGACAAAGATGAAATCGGAGAACTTCAATCTAAGACTGAGGTACATGATCTTCTACACTTAGCCCCCACAGAGATTCAGATAGCAAGAAAAGTTTCACCAATTTTTAAGACTGATCACAGCGCCTTGGTTTTTTATTGTATCTTAGTAACTTACAAATACTTTGTAAATATAGACATTTTAGAACTATACATTTTTTTAGCTTAACAGTTACATATCCGTTCTTATCCTTAATTTATCATTTATCAATAATTTTAATTATTTTTTCTAAAAAATTCGATCAAAAAACTATTAACTGAAATTTTATTTCGAGTTGAAAACATTCATTTTTTGATTGCTGGTTCTTAAAAGGGGATTAAAGTTAAACTATCTTATACAATGTACATAATAACTAATATAATGTTTTTGTACTGTTCAGGTTGTACAAGCAGTTAGGCAGAGAACTAGAACTATTTCAAGAGTAACTTATGAAACCCATGATGGAACACCTCTCGACAAAACCATTATTGATAGTATTCAACAATTCCAGGTTAATATTATTATTATTAGCAGACAACCCATCATTCATAAGTGTATCCATCATAGATAAAGATAGATTGCGCATAAGACGACATTTTTCATCTTGGAAGATATAAATGTACAGAGATGTTTTAAAGATATTCCTATTATATAGATTAACTAGGTCGGTTGTGAACATTGGCTGTTCTTATGTCATTGAGTACTTGTGGTGTACATGAGTTCTGTAGAGAGAAATTTGAGTTAGTTTAGTCCTTCTCATGTCCTTATTCAGTTCTCGTCAATATGATATATTGCTCAGTGAAATATTATTGCTCAAATAGTTCCATTCCCGGAATTATTTTACACTATTATGAAATCCATTAAAACACCAAACCACCCCGCTTATCATTGAAGTACACTTTGCCCCCTAGAAGTATGAGTTCGCGGACTGTACAACTCTTGGTGATTTTGCGTACATAAGCTATCTATGTTTATTTATTTATCTATGGTATCCATGGATAAATAATAATAATTGGAATTAATATATATTTAGAGCTGGTAACTTTTAATTAGAATCAGTGAGTAAAAAATCATCCCTGTTAAGATCAAGTCGTCCTTATCACTGATTAGACTCCAACCCTTCCTTAAACCCATCTATCACTGATTGGGCCAATGAGATATCTGTTTAGATCCGATCAACCAATGAATATTCACAAATATAAAACACTTTGGATAGGTTAACTCCATCAATTTAAAAGACTCCAACCCTTAGACTCCAACCCTTCCTTAAACCCATCTATCACTGGTTAATTGATTGGGCCAATGAGATATCTGTTTAGATCCGATCAACCAACCAATATTCACAAATATAAAACACTTTGGATAGGTTAACTCCATCAATTTAAAAGTTTCCGGCTTTTAAAATATAGAGTTTCAATTTTCGGTAGGAAACTGATGATGATATCAGAAATAATTAACAATTGCGGATTAAGGCCAAACAAGTTTTAAACAACTGTAACTGGAATCAACCTTTAAAATATGGTTTTCATGACGTTAGCACGGAAAAGGTGGAATATTAAACATCTTCATTTTGAGGATTATTTACTTCTGATCTGAAATAATCATAATTAATAATTGACAATATTGTTTTAGGGGGAGAAAAAGAAAGGATTTATTGATGTCTGGTGGTTGTATGATGATGGAGGTTTAACTCTTCTTATTCCGTATATTCTCAGTACAAGGTTAGTTTGAACAGGACTGTTCACGTATTTTCTAGTGACCCTCCATAGAGAGGTATATCTGATTCACAATGGTGTCATTTTGACCCTTATCTGAGCAATACTAAGCAGAATTTAAACGTTGTTCTATCTGAGCAATAATAAGCATAATTTAAACTTTTTTTCTATCTGGAAAAGTGTTATATTCTGTCATTTTCCTTCTTTCTCTCAATGTACAAATCTGCCAGTCACTGTTATAGGGAACCGCAATTGAAAAATATCGCTTATAAGATTTTAAAAAGAAACCATAATCTAATAAAAAATGTGGAAGATACCGTCTTTTTTCTTACTGGAAAAGTGTTTATTTCTGTGAGTTTCTCCATTGCTTCTTATAAACAAGAAATGCGCAAGTCACTTTTGCAGAGAAACCGCAATGACAATAAACAATTTAGAGAAACAAGAACATTGATATTTGATTCATAATTAATCAGACAAAGCTTTCAAGGGTACTGTTGTAAATCGGGAATTAAAAACTTTAGATGGAGGCCCACTTGAAATTACGTTTACAGCCCCTTTAAGCAAAGGTTTAATGGGTACAATACACGATAAAACAAAACCTAAACAGATTGAGCTAAAGAAGATATAACAGGAAATCTCCTGCTTTTTTACTAGTTAATAGTGTACTGCAGATATCTCAGGAGGAATGAAAACAAAGTTTGTTTACATTCCTCCCAAAACCTGAAACTTCTCCCATTATCTGAACAAATATTAGATCTGATATTTTATAAATATTTGGTATTCTAGATAAATTGTCATTAATATCTTAGTTAATTTTATTGATTATTAATTCTTCATTTAGCATTTTAAACTCTTCAAATGTGACAGTACAGCTGAATAAATTAAATAAATTAGACAGTTCAGAAGAATTTTTTTAAAAGGAAATTTTGATTTTATTTTAGCCTTCTGTTTGGGTAAAAGATATACATTTTAAACTCAACCAAGGGACACTGGTCCACTACGGTGGTAGGCGATTTTATCAATCGAGCGAAGACGACTTTTTATTTGTTATCAAACCTTTTTCGAATTACAAGTTTACAAGTAATTAAAGAGAAGCTTTTTAAATTGACAGCTTAACTTTGTTTCCATGTTTTTGTGTAGTCATGCTTTTTAAAGGCTTGATATATATACATAAAAAGGATTATTATTAAGTTATTATTAAGTTATTATTAAGTTATTAACCCTATCCCCGCTGGGGTACTTGAAAACCAGGATACGCTGGGGGGGGGGGGGCAATTTGACCCCCCCCTCTAAATCCCATGTTTTATGTCCAAATATGACAAATGATACATCATTAGAAAGCTCTTGTGCTCTACTTTTAGAATCTGCAAAAAAATTTGCAAATTTGCGAAAATTGAATTTTTTATCGCAAAATCCAGTTTTATAGTAAAAATGTTTGCAAAAAAAAATTTGTCCAAAAAATGACAAATTATACATTTTTGAAAAGCCCTTGACCATGCCATTTCAAATATGCAAAAATTTTTGCAAAATTTTAAATAACCTGATTTTTAATCAAGAAAAACTAAAAATGTGCAAATTTCCTTTGACAGGTTGTTTGCAAAAAATTTGCAATTTTTTTTCTCGCAAAACTTGTGCAATCCGTTTCCTTATGTCATAGGCTTTCCAAAAAGCTGAATTTTATCAAAATCTGACAAGTGAAAGTGGGTCAAAACAAAGATTTAGTTTGCTACAGGCAAAAGCAGTCATTCAGGCAGTGTGCCTGAGGACTCAGGCAGTTAGTATTAAAGCCCGGTTTTAGGCCTAAAGGGAGGGCTTTGGGTATGTAAGAAAAGTCAGAAAATTTCAACAGCCTCAGACCAATACTTTTTGAGTTATGTAAAAAAAACTACAAGGGGTGGGGCCAAATTGACCCCCCCCCCCAGCGGGAATAGGGTTAAGGAATATAAACTATTTAGGAAGATGTACACGGACTGCTCCTTGAGAGTGTTTACTCTGGGAAACAAGAAAGACGACCTTGACAGAGATACCAGAAAGTAAGTTTTTTTTGTTTGAAAGTAGGTTTAGGTTTATTTTAAGCCAGAAAGTAAGTTTATTTTTGTTTAAAAGTAGATTTATTTTAAGCCAGGAAGTAAGTTCATTTTTATTTGAAAGAAGGATTATTTTTACTAGGAAGTAAGTCTATTTTTAACCAGGAAGCAATTTTTTTTATGAGTAACTAAGTTCACTTTTACCAGGAAGTAAGTCTACTTTCAACCAAGAAGTACGTTTATTTTAAGTGGAAGTTATAGTTTTAGTTTTACCAGAAAGTACGTTTATTTAACCAGAGAGCAAGTTTATTTTTATGAGGGAGTATGTGGTTTTTTACCGTGAAATCTTAATAAGAAGACGGCATTTCTTCATATGAAGTTTACCCTTTTTATGCTTACTTCTGTCAAAAAAATGTTGATCTTTAAAAATAATAAATATGCTTTTTTCTCATAGAGCATGTTTATTTTTCCACATTATTTTGGGGACCACTTTTTATAAATTAACAATTCTCTACGTTTTTATTTTTATTAAATTTTCTTCTTCGGTTTTTGAAATTTCAATAAAAGTTTTACTTTATTTCTTTATGTTTATTCTTTTCTAGTATGTGCACCCTGTTGGCTAAGTTCAGAATTGATTTCTCTGACGTCATCGTTATCCCTGACGTCACAAAACGTGCCCAGGACGCTACCAAGGAGGAACTAAAGCAGATTCTGGATAAACTACCTGAAGGTTAGGGTTTATTGGTTAGAAAACAAAAGCTAGATTTTGATATATTTTTTTACCTACAGAAAACCGAGTTTTTGCCCCAAACTCAAATTTTCCAATCCCTATTTCCATAAATTAATTAAAACGTCAGATAGGACACTAGATGTCGTCTTTTCAAGGTTTGCATGAAATTCGTTCACATTATTCCTGAGACAGAAGCCCAGAGGAGTTTCGCGCAGTCGGCGTAGAACAGGCTCATCTCTGTCTCTACGTCAACTGCGCGAAACTCCTCTGGGTATCTGCCTCAGGGTTATTATGAACGAGTTTCATCCAAATTATTGCATCCTGGTGATGTAAACCTTTTTTCAATTTATAGTTTGAAATATCAAATATTGCAAAAATATAAGGATTAGAAAATCAAAGTTTGTGAAAAGACCTAATTCCTTTTTATTATCAAATTTTCAGCTTATAAATATCTTAGCTTAATAAAATCATTATTAATGCATCATTGAGACATTATTGAGCTATAGGACACTCTCTAAGGAAAAAATGGGTTTAACTTAATCTGTCCATTCTAGTTACTATCATATTCAAAAGGATGAAAAAGATGTTTTTTTTTCCGCGAACAGTCTTAGATTTAACTCATTGTTAAATATACGGTAACACTTGATGATGGTAAAAAAAGAGTTGATAAAGATACAAATTACCATTATTTTGTAGATTGTATATCCGAGGATGATTTACTGATGAACAAGGAGAAAACAAACCGTCATCTGCGTCTAGCTGAACTCCTCAGGGAGCACAGTAAGGAGTCTCAACAGATAGTTATGTAAGAATTTAATCATTTTAAAAAAAATTTTATTTCATTAATTTTAAAACAGTTAAATTGAGCAAAATATTATTTAAATAAACAAAAAGAAATAGTTCAAATGGGCATAAAAAAGTACAATTTTTCTTGCTCATATGAACTTTATTTTTGTTTACTTGAACTGGATTATGTATCATTGGAAAGCTTTTTTTGCTTGTTTGAACTATAGCCCCCATTCCCCCCCCCTGAATATGCCTCAGAACAATGCCTATGCAAAACTATAGTTCACTTCTTTTGGTTTTAGAACTTGAAAAATACGTATTTTTACGTAAAGGTAAAACCTAAAAATTTTAAAAATTAAGAAATGTTAGGATTTTTTCAAACCTAAATCTACGTATAGGAAACCCCTAAAAAATCCTGATTTTTACATGCGCATTTTTACGTTATTCCTATACGTATTTTTTACAGATATTAAATACGTATTTTTACGTATAGGAAAAACCTAAAAATTCCTGATTCATTTGAAATCAAACGTGTTTTGGTCTTTAATTCAATAATCATTTACTTTACGGGTTTGTTTATTTTATACATTTTTATCAAAAATGCATATGCCAACAAAAAAGTACTCAAGAAAAAAGGCTAAAAAATTATGTTTAATGGGTCAGATTGTGACCGAAAGTCACAGCTTTCTGGAATATTGACAGAACCGTTAAATCCACGTGTAGGGTAGTTCATATTCCTTTGAACGTTCATTTTGTTCATTTGAACATTTTATGTCCACTGTGAAATATTTTTTTTGATCATTTACTATTTTGTAATGATTGTTTAACGTATTTTTTCATGAAATACAAAAAATTTAAAATGCTTATTTAATAGTTCAAATGAGGAAAAAATGTGTTGAATGAACTACAGGAAATAACGTTATTATAAGAAGTTAGAATGAACAATAATTCAAACGATCAATAGTTTAAATGATTATTAGTTTAAATGATCAATAGTTCAAACGGAAGTATAGTTCAAATGTGGATCCACCCAGTTTCGTCGTTGGCTCCAATTATAATGGTCGTTTTTTAAGATGATTTTAACAAGTTATAAATAGATCAGTGTAAAATAGATAAGTTTTATGTAAACTTTAATTCATTATGGTTTATGTACAGGACACTGCCAATGCCGCGTAAGGGATCTGTCTGCCCTGAGCTGTACATGGCCTGGCTTGAGATAATGACGCGGGATCTTCCTCCAACTCTACTTATACGCGGCAACCAGACTTCCGTTCTAACATTCTATTCTTAGTTTACTCTGCACGTTATGTACACGTATTACAATGTACAGTGTACACCGTGCAAGCTGCACAATGTTTGTGCATCGACTCTTGTTAAATATTAAGTACATATCGTTTGGTTTTTTAAAGTGTTAAACATTCCTGCTGATATTTATTTTTCGGATTTCTAATTTTCTAATAATCTGAGGAGACTTCATTCTTTAGAATCAGCTTAAGTATTCAATTTCTTGAAGATGTTTCAAAACTAAAATAAAAATGTAAATTAAAAAAATTATGTGATTTCTATCCCGGTTTTTTGCGCTTCAAGTTGTGTAAAGTTTATTTTTGTAATCTATATTCTATATTTGTAAATTGATGACTATTTAAAACTTAATTTGTTAACATTTGGTATTTTGGTATTTTGGTACGACAATAAACAATGACAAAAACAATATAATTGTTGGGATCGCATTTAATCGTTTTTAGATTGAAAAATGATTCTGAAGTTTTAATCTGATAAAGAACGACCTGCATGACCTGCTTGAAAATAATTTCTTTCATTCTACAATTAAGGTTTACAGGAAAAAGTATGAAGAAGAAGTTAAATATATTTTTTTTCCGTGTCATGAACATATTCACGGGTTATAGTTTTAAGAGGCCCCACTAAAATGTTGGTACAACTTGAACACCTTTTTAAATACAGGGTGTCCCGCGAAACATGACAGTATGCAAGACGACTTGAATGTTGTCTTGATTTTTGATATAATTTGCTGCATTTATTTGTCAACCTAATTTTAGAAATAAATTTCTAGAGATAATGATCACAAAATTCCGTAGTCCTGCCATTTCCAAAATGTGGTCTGCCTTTTTGTACTTTCAATATTGCCTGAGATATGAAGAATTTCGTTCAGATTTTGACAATTTTGCTTTTATTTAACACAATTGAAATCTGAACCAAACTCTTTATATCTCCGGTAATATTAAAACCACAAAAAACGCAGACCCCTTATCGGAAATGCCAGGGCTAGGAGAATTATGTGATAATTGTTTCAAGATCATACGTGTTAAAGTAGATAGAAGACTAAATGTCACAAATAAATTCAAATACCAAAGACGACTTTCAAGTCGTCTTGCTATTGTCATGTTTCGTGGGACACCCTGTAGTTCCTTAACAAACTAATAGTTTTGCTTGGTTCTGGTCTTAATACTTTTATCAGAGTCAAAATAAAAACCTCTGATGTTTGTAATTTTCGTTCTTCAACGTAAAACGTATTTGTTCATTAATAAGACACTTATAGGAATATATTGTCTCATTGTGTTGTGAAATGTGGACGACTAGTACGTACGTATAACGGTGTCAATTAAAAGTATTCCCTGAAAATTTATTCTGCAGTGTATTGAACAGCTTTCTATTTATTTTCGTCCATAGAGGTCGCGCGATGTTGCAGTTTATGGTCGGACACTAAATGTTGTAGAAGATCGCTTTTTTTACAGTACTTAATTCCTCCGTATTTAGGACGTAAGTAAGTGGAGACGTCACATGTTTGCAAAATGTATGGATGAAAAGATACCGGCTCAGCAGATTGTACACACTGTACAGAGCCCGTTCTCTCCATAATAATGTTTAAACAGTGGCCGTGTTGTTCACGTACTTTGGGGGACGATAGTTTGGCCGCTAGATGTCTCTCGTAAGAACTATCTATCTATCAGATAAGAATTTTGCGTGAGACACCTAGCGGCCAAACTATACGTCCCCCAAAGTACGTGAACAACACGGCCACTGTTTAAACATTATTATGGAGAGAACGGGCTCAGAGGGTTTTCACAGAGGCCGTTCCTTCCATAAACTACATTGGTCGACAACTTGACGTCTCCTATATTGGTCGTGAAATGTACGGAGAAATTGTGTTTTGTTCAAACGCGTTCTTCCATGAGTTATCAGTGTCCGAGTATTGTCCGAGGCCATAAACACATACATATGCTACCCCTATCGACGGAAAAAAAGGGACATTTTATTACGAATTTGATTTGAAAGCAGCAAACTATCTTAAACATAAGAAATTGTACTTTGATTTAATTTCAAATTCATAATGGATCTTAAAAACAAGACACTCAATCAATTTATGAAATAAAATCAGAAAGCTACTTTGATTAGTGCTGCCACCACGGCTAATGATCCAGTTACCGTATATGGCGTGAGAATCTCTGTCCGTCCATGAATAACTCACGGGAGACATCTATAGCGGCCAAATTATCGTCCTCCGAAGTACGTGAACTACACGTCCACTATCTATAGAAAGACCGGCCTCAGTACACGTGAACACGTCACTGAAATCGAATTTTAAATTAGATTATAGTCAAAAAACAACAGAATTGTCATTCTTTCTTCATACTTGATTTAAAATGAGTTAGGAAACTAATTTAAAATAGTCTACCCCACGCGGGACTTCGGTGCGTATCTTTCAGCTGCAAAAAAAAGACTATTTCAAGTCATCCTCCATGCAAAGATGCAAGACAGATTCGGAACGGTACCCTTGAAACCTTTTTCTTCCAATCATATGGCAGATTAAGTTGGTTTTCTAGGTTTAAAAGTGCTAAAATCTGATAATTCCTTAATGTTTTCCTGCCTTTATAGAAATGCGCAAGTTACTTTTGTGGAGAAACCGCACAATTGAAAATCATCAGTTTTTATTAAGTCACTCCCCTTTAACCCTTCTCATATTCTTCAATTTCCTAAGTTTTATAAAAAGAATATAGAATTATTTTTATGATAAAAATCAAACATAAAATATGTTTATGTAATTCGTGTATGTTTGCAGGCGCGCAACTAGACATTCAGTAAGGGGGGCAATGGGCAAATAATTCTTTCGCGCGAAGCTCGAAAATTTTTTTGGCCCCCCCCTAAACATTAAAAATGTCTGGGGGGGCAAGAAAATTTTGTATTATACTCAACCATGAAAAACTTCCTTACTAATTCAGGATATTTTGGGGGTAAATTTTTACATTTAGATTCATTGCAGTTTGGGGAAATTGTGGGAAAAAAATCTTTAATCTTTATTTCAGGGGAAAATTTTTCCAGTTAGTGGAAATCCTTGTTTAAGGGGCAACTTTTGATTGGGGGTTGGTGGGGCCTTTTTTTCAGTTTGGGCAATTTTGTGTATAGGAAATCTTTAATATTTATTTTTGGGGCAAATTTTTTTGTTATAGGGCATTGTAAAACCTATGTGGATCATGTGAGAGTCTCACTATTGACCAGAGTGACCGCCAGGGTGAGTTGTTCCCCAGAGCTCGTTCTCTACATGGAACGTGGTCGTATCGTTCACGTACTTTGGGGGACGATATGTTGGCCGCTAGATGTCTAAATTCTTATCTGATAGATAGATATTTATTATTTCTTCATACATTTGACGACCAATATAGCCTCTATAGTCACAGAAAAAAACAAGAGAAAACACTGTAAACTGGATAAAATATCAGTACTGAAGGTAAATTTTTTTTTTTTTAAAGTGCAAGCACAACTTCAACAGTGTCTAATAAGTTTGAGGGTTTGGTGTAAATTGATGCAACTGAAAACTTGGTATTTTAAAAAACAGTCTTTTTTTAAGTCCATAGTTTAGCGGGGGGGGGGGGCGAAATACATAGGGGAACCTGCAACATAGTATTAGCTTTAGAAACATTTAAGGATTAATTGGTAAAGCAGCTATACGTCTTTTTGGACAGTTGTGGAATTAGTTAAATTGTTTGAGAATCTCAAAAAATCAAATCAATATCTTTGTAAAAATAAAACACTTTAACTTCCATATTGATGAATGAGTTAAGATACAATTCTAAGAAGAACTCGAGATAAAGAAAAAGAGTGGATCAATTGCATTAATCCCGTTATCCACTTTTTAAAATTTCCCAGCCAGCTAACATAGGTTTAAAAAAACGTGGATCAGATTCAAACATGAACCACAAAGATTTAGTAATGCATCAAATGATATTTGCAAAATAGAAGCTTAAATTTATAATAGTGTTATGTTGATAAGCTTTGAAAAAGTCAAATATCTATGCGTCAAAAATTGTTATCGATGTTGAGATTAAACAGTACTAATTATGTTTATGTGTGTTTAAACAAATAGCTATGTCCATTGTACATGTAGTCATTATTTGTTCACAATACTACATACTCAGTTCAACTACCACACATAGTCGGTCACTCCCTTTAAGGACTTCTTGCCCCCCCCCCTACAGGGGCCGAGGGGGTCCTTTCCCCCATTGCACCTCCCTCCCCCCCCCCTCTAGTTTCGCACCTTTATGTATGTTGTTGTATGGTTACAGGCAAAATGAAACTAATCAAAATTCAAAGATCGGAAATTCGGAAGCGTAAACCCAGGTAAATAAAAATTTTGTTTAAGATATTGAAAGACATTCGAATTAACAGTATTCAGACTTCAGAGACAACTTTAACACTTAAATCTGAATCTATATATAGGCTGAAATTATTGAAAGAAAAAATTAGATCGATAACTTTCATAGTTTGGATGCTAGGGAGGGTCGAAAAAAATGTCAACAAATAGGGTCAGAATATTGAAAAAACATATTTCTTGTTTAAACAAATATCAAAGTGTGACAAATGTTTCTACATCCATTTTTCAAAGGCTCTTAAAAAATAAAGTTTTTAGATCTGTAGCTTTAGTCGCAAAAAGTTATGGGCTATTTTAGAATTCTTTTTCCCGAACCGGACTTTTTCCGCCCTGTACTCTACCCTATGCATTAAAAAAAAACTAATTATACAAAAAAAAATCCAGTAATTACTATTCATTGAAAGTCACAAAATTTCACGGTGATAGTGTCAAAAATGAGAGTAGTTGGACAAAAAAAACTACAGGGGGCGCCAAACGTCCCCCCCTGGCCTTTTTAGGGTAAAGAAATTTTTACTGTCTGTTTCTTTATATTCAAAGTTCCCTGAAAGTGCAACTGTTAACTTGTTTCTTTTTGAAGAGTTTCAACTAGCAGGTCGTCTTTATAATTACATCCTTTGTGGGTAACCCTGTTTCGATGCTCTATCGTTTGCACTAATGTCCAATTGAACTAACGTACTTTTGCAATAACGTCAGCTAATCAGTAACACGTGTGGCCGCAGCGCCCGGCCCCCTAGCCACGGCGCTCGGCCCCCTAGCCGCAGCGCTCGGTCCAGAAATTGTCTTAACCTAACCTAACCCTCAAATAAAACGTTAGTCCGAAGGAACGTTAGTGCGAATGTACGTTAGTCCGCTCAATCTTTAGTGCAAACGATACGACACCCCTGTTTCAGTGTGAATGACCTAAAATACGACATTTTAACGGTTTTCCTGATAGGAAATCTTTTTCTTTTAAGCTACAGGGTGTCCCAAAAAACATGGGAATTCAGTGACGAATTCAATATCGTCTTTGTTATGAATTAGCATTGTAATACCTAATTTCAAAAGCCATAATATTATTATGTCTGCTAGAGTTTATTTTATGAAAAGGGTAAAAGACTGTAAAGATGAGTCTATTATGTCTCCGCAAGATATAAAGTGAAGACGGACAAGTTTACTCTGTTTGACATATTTGTATACTGCAATTTTCTTGTTTTACTGTACAACTGTATGCAGTCAAAACATAAACAAACAAATTGTGAACATAGCAGACGAAACTCTTACAGATTACGGCTAATTCTCAGTAGGTATCACTATACTAAATCAAAGAATTATTTAAAAAGACGATATCGAATTCGTCACTGAATTCCCATGTTTTTTGGGACACCCTGTATAAAATATAATAGTTAAATCCTAGATATAACTACCTAATCTTTTTGAAAACATTCCTACGTTTTTACATTTTAGAGGCATTTAAAGGGCACAAGCAAGAAAAGAAATTCAATACTTAAATCTGGAAGGAGGAACCCGGGATCGCACCAATAACGTTTTTAACCACACATAAGGCCACTTCGTCAGACAAGTTTCTTAATCGTAGGATAACCTACGATTAATAAATCGTAGGTTTATCCTACGTTTTAGACTTGTCGCACGATTACGGAAGTACTGTTTCATCAGTCATAAATCCACCCTAAATAGAGGCTGGATTATCTATCCTAAATCTACCCTGAAACAGCTTATGCTTTCATTAGTCATCCTTTAAATCCTACGATTATCTACCCTTTTTCATCCAAACTGTTGTTTCTGCACATGCGCACTGGTTTCCACAAATTAGTTTGGCAAATCAAAGACGATCTTTGTTAACCTCAAATATTTTTTGCAAAATTTAAATAATCATGTTTTTTCCAAAAATCTGCCGAAAAATATTGTTTTTAAATTAAAAAATAATATTTTCTAAAAAACACTTTTTAGGAATAAAATATCAATATTTTCGTAAAAATATATTTTTTTTTATTTTTGAATTTTTTACAATAAAATTTCATTTTTTATTAAAAATGAACCTTTTTTCGATTTTATCATTTTTTTACATTTTTTATTATTTTTTTTTTTTTTTTTATTCTTCATCTTATTTCTTTCTATTTATTTTTTCATCTATCTATCTATTATCTTTCTATCTCTCTCTCTCTCTCTCTCATAATTTGAGCCAAACCCAACTAATCGTACGATCTAGGGTAGATAATCTAGGGTAAATCCACCCGTGCGGGTGGATTTATTTATCCTGCTATTAAGACATCGCGGCATTAACGTTAATGCCGCGATATATACCTCTAATGAAACAGTAGGGTAGATAATCTAGCCTTAAATCCACCTGGCAGGATTTATTAATCGTGCGATTTGGCTTCAACGAAGCAGCCTATAGTCATATACAGAAAACTTGGAAATAGGAAGACGACTTTATAGCAGCACTTTCTTGTATTTGATGTTACGTTACAAAAACAAATAGTTTTGATAGATTATACTTATTAAATTACATATCAAGTAAATTAGATTGGTTTACACTGAACAATTTCTGTTTCCCTTGCTTATTGGACTATTTAAAGTCATAATTTTAGTCTAAAAGTAGACCTCGATATTCCCCAGTTTTCTGGTTATCACTGTTTAAGCTTTATACAGAGCTGAGCAATGTTTTTTTTATTTTCTGACTTTAAAGGGAGTGTTCGCGAAAAATGAAAGGGGGTATAGCTGCTTAATGCGATAAAAAAGTGCTTTTGATCGCTACTAATCTGACTTCTATCTGATGCGTCTGTAAGAAGAAAATTGTTAAAAACGACTAATACCGAAGAACGTTATAGTGTCCATACAAATTCAGAAAGATGTATATAAACATTCGTATATAGTTAATATTTCATAATATTTTTGATTTTTTTTTTAATAATTTTCGCTGGCGCTGGATTTTCAAACATTCCTGGAAAATATAAAAATGTCGTCTTAATTATTAAAAATCCTCGAAACAGGAATAAATGTTTTCAAAAGTAACTCTCAAATCATGAAAAATACAAAATATTATGAAATATCAATTATTTACGAATGCTTCGAAAAATAATCGATGACTATTGTTTGTAATATCTGAATGATTTGTTTGGAATTAAATTGATTTGTTTACGATCCGAGTTGAATGTTGAATCTTTCTGAATTTGTATGGGCACATACGTTCTTCGGTATTAGTCTTTTTTTTTTAAATTTTCTCCTTATAGACGCAACAGATAGAAGTAAGATTAGTAGCGATCAAAAGCGCTTTTTTATCGCATTAAGCCTATACCCCCTTTCATTTTTCGCGAACACTCCCTTTAACTCGTGGTGACATGCCCCTCAATTTAAACATTTTCCCAGGTGCCTTATTTTGCCTACTTGTGCAAGTTTTGCAAAGAAATTTTGCACGTCTGGAGAAATGACGCCTTTTAAGGGAATTTGCACATTTTTAGTTTTTCTTCAATTATACATATCTACAAAATAAAACAAGACATTCCTATATATGTATGTTGCCTATAGCCGACCAAACGGCTGGACCGATTGGGTTGATTTTTTTGTGGACACTCATGCTTGGCCGGGGGGTGTAAGAGGGTAAAAAGAAATCAAATTTTTTTTTCAAAATTTTTTTACACAGGCAACGTCGGGCTCTTCAACTAGTTACATATAAACTTTTAAAAATGCTGATTATTTTGCATCTTTAAATTCACTGGTTCAAGGATTTTCTATATTTTTATACATATTTGTTAAATTCGCGTAATTTTGTTTTTATTGCACATAATGCAAAATTTCGCCATGAATATTTGATTTCAGTAAAAAAACTTTTAGAGAAAAAGTAAAGAAACAGGGGGGGGGGTGCCCCAAAATTATGTAAGGTATTTTCCCAAGCGGCAACTTCCCAAATTTGAAAATCTGTTCTAGTCGTAGCGCTCTGCATCTGCCCCCTAGCTGCATCACTCGCCCCCTCTGTCTAACCTATACTGAAATGTATATTGTTTGTATAATTTGGAAGTTGCCACTTAATTGGGAAGTCGTCCCTGGGAAAAGACCTTTAGGAAAAACTCTCCCAACATATCTAGAGAAGACGTCAGTAGGAATAGGTTAAGCATTTTAGCAATTCTTTAGTACCTAAAGTGAAATGCATGCCTGGAAACACTTGGAAGTATTTCTCTGGAAGTCTCTAAAAGGAAAAATAATGTTTTTTTTTTTTCTAGCGAGCCAAGACAGCTTAGTCCGGAGGAGAGCTATAGGTTAATTGGTGATGCTCTTCACTATTCGGAGGAGGAGAGAGAAGAGCTAGAATTAAAATTGAAGAGAAGTAATATTTTCATTGCATTATACCGAATATTTGGAAACAGGAATTGAAGATGGTTAATTTTTAGAAAATCGACAATATCTTCTACATTAATCAGATAAAGGTTTCAAGGATACCATTGTGAATCGGGCAATGAAATTACGTTACAGTCTCTATAAGATGTAAACTATTCAGTTTTGTTTTTTGTTTGTTTTATTGTTACCACGTTTCTCACGTTCTTAATAAGTAAATTAAAAATGTCCACTTATATTTTGAATTCCAGGTATCCGTTACCCAAGCCTCCCTAAATCTCCCTTCCTAAAGAACCTTGGTCTGATGAGACAAGAGAAGGACTCTAAGGACGAGATTGTCACGAAACCAAACCCCCAGAAAAGAATGACAAGGGCCGCACTTAAGAAGGTTAGTAAGATAAAATCCTTTAATGTTAAAAATCGGTTCAGATAGAATGCCGCTTGTTAAAAACTACTTAAAAGTTCTTCTTTATAAGTAATTGTAGAATCTCTAGTTTTGGAAAGGTTTCCCCACATATATTATTTTTTAAATTGTTCATTGCATACACACCAATATGTAATGTGCAATATACGTAATGCATGTATGCCGCAGCTATTATTATATGTTTATTGGTTATTTACACTCTACACAGAGTAATTTGATCAAAGGCCCCCTAATTACTGCAATTTAACATATTGGCTTATCAGAATTTCCAAGCTAGAATATACCCAATACGTACACACGTACATCATTATTATATAGAGTGTTGAAAGTTGAATCTCCGTGGAGTTATCTGAGTATATGTATATAATAGGGAACACCGTCTCTACCAGTTCATTTAGTTTATACCTCTTCATCCTACAGGATATATAGGGATCCAAATCTATTGGAGATAAATAAACAACTAGCAGGATAAACTACTGTACATTGAATATGAAACTTTCAGTGTCACGGAGCTTCGTTTTATATACATTGTTTATATGCATATACTGCACAGTGTACAGTCTGGACTAAGTGTTGAGCCGACCCAGCACATTTTATGCAACAAATGTAGCCTAACAAGATCACAGGTTGCAGTCATTTAAATTTTGAGTTTATCTGAGAGATAAATTGATAAGCCAATCCACCGTTTGTGCATTAATATGTTTTATTTAAGTTAAATTCAAGTTATCTTGATGATTAGCATCTATTTGGTCGATTTTAACTGTATCCGAGTCAGGATTTTTTAGATCTATCTTTCCCATTTTTATTTTGTAAAGGTATTCCGGAAGTTCTGATTTAGTTTTACAGTTTTTAAAAATATCTTTTGGGACATATATAGAGTGAAAATATGGCAGGCTAGAGGCCGAGCGCCGCGGCCAACAGAACAAGTACAAGCGTATTTAGTTTGTATTTTATTGCTAAAAAGAAATGCTCAATAATTAACGTTTGATTTGTTTTATATGTCAAGTGACTAGCGTTTCCTCTCAGGTTCGTTGTCCCCTACTTTCTTAATTGTTAACCCTTGCTTCTAGAGAATAGATAAACAAGTTAGATTGAAGAAACAAAGCTTCTCAGTTTGTTAAATTATAAAATCAAATTCCTAACGGATCATTCTAGATTTTGCTAGGGGTGTAGATATAAAAGGTCAAGAAGGGAGTAGACCAAAAATTAAATTTTAAGTTTGACAATAAAGTTCAAGTGATAAATGTAAATAATAAATAATAATAAATCATGTCCAGTTGTAGGAGTTGAGACGACTTGAAGGTCGTCTTTAATCTCGGCATACATTCGTCATTCTAACTTTACAAGTACATGATCAGTGAAAACCATTGAATAATTCTAGTCAATTGACATTTCCAAATTTGGTCTTGCGCCTTTTTGTGCTTTAAAATTTCCGAAGATATAAAGTTTATATGATTTTGTTCAAATCAATATGAAAAAGATTGAAGATATAGAAAGTTTAATCGTCAAACAACTTTTTTTATTTATTCTTTGTCTCTAGATAGCTGTCACTTAGGTTAAAGACGATTTATCATGTTTGTCGCTAGATAGCTGTCAATTATTTTAAAGACGATCTATCATGTTTGTCGCTAGATAGCTGTCAATTAGATTAAAGTCTAAAGACGATCTATCATTTTTGTCGCTAGCTTTCAATTAGATTAAAGTCTAAAGACGATCTATCATGTTTGTCACTAGATAGCTGTCAATTAGATTAAAGACGATCTAACATGTTTGTCGCTAGATAGCTGTCACTAAGGTTAAAGATATATTAATATTATTGTATTGTATTGTATTGTATTGTATTGTATTGTATTGTATTGTATTGTATTGTATTGTATTGTATTAAATATTTTTAACTGTGCAAATATCTTAGGTCGTCTTCTGTAGACTTTCTAGATCATGATGATTTTTTAACTAAGAAAAACTGGACCCAAGCAACTAAGGCAGGATAGAGTTTTGTCTCCAGAGCTAAAATGATTGAAGGTTACCTTAGTGGAAGATGTTTAATAATCTGTAAGCTAAGAGCAATAATGATGAAAGATAGAACAGGGCATAACGTTAAATTGTGCAGTTTTCTCCCTTCTCCGGCGTAATATCGGTTGGTAGAAAAATTAAGACGACATTATAAATCCCAATCGATATTTATTTTACTAAACAGGATGAGACTTCAGAGTCGACTGTATGTCATGCAATTGTGTTCTGCTTTCATGATTCCAAACATCTTTACTGGTCTTATTTTTTTTTTATCAAATCATTAAACAGACCCTTTCAATATGGCTATTTTAAAGGCAGAAGGCTGCCACCGTTCACCTCAACCATAAAGTAGGTTTAAAAAAAAACATCTGAGGTTTTTACAGATTTATGACAGTTGACTAAATAATATATTAATAGATTTATCATATGGTGAATAAAATGAAAATAATTAAGCATAAAAGCTCAAAAAAATTATACTGTCTGATAATATCACTTACACTTTTGAGTCAAACGCCTTATTTATTCTAAACTACACAACACAGTTTAAATGGGATTTCCAAAGATCATGCTATTTCCAGTCATAGTACCTACTTTCATAATCTGTGAAATCCTTAAATGTCCATGCTTGATCTACTTGATAGCTGAGGTGAAGGGTGTCGAACATGTTTAACCGTAAATAGTCATATTTCGAATGAGTTTTAGGTCGTCGTCGAGTTTCTGAGGTCTCATCCTTTATGATTAACTTTTTTTCCACTGGTTTTATTTATTTAAAACATTGTTTTTTTTTGTATTGGGTGAAACAAAGTTGTGTTTTGTTTTTACTTTTAAGAAAAATCATCTCGTCTTATACTAAGAATTTTATCTAATTTTTTAAATGATACTGAATTAACTAAATATTTAAAATTTTCGATTTAAATATTTATCCAAAATATACAATTGTTATATATAATCAGTTTTGTTACTATAAGTGTAAGTTTTAAACCAATATGAAGATTTTAATGATAATAGTTTTTTGTCGGTAACACGCCTTTGGGTAGTTTCTAAAGATCTGAACAAAAAATAATTAACTAAAATCAAATGAAATGAAAAGATTGATAAAGAAAGCGTACACTAGAAAGGGGTATAGGGTACAATTTAATCAAGTCCAAATCGATTAATATTTCTTTCTGTCTGAAGATTTAAACAAAGAATTTATGAATGGATAATTCTTCGCAATTTTGCTTCAGTGCTCATGCTCAGCCAACTATACGTATCATGTCAAAAAGCTCAATTAGAAAGGAATCGTGGTTTCAACTTATGGGAATTCTTTGAAGAAGATTTATTTCTTATCCACTACTAAAACATCTGAAAACATAGGATAGAAATAAAAATGAGGAAATAACATAATAAATAACCCCCCATATCCTTCCAATACTACCAGGATACAAGGTTAGTATATCCTTCCCATACTACCAGGATACAAGGTTAGTATATCCCTTTTATCCAGCTTCTATTCTTTTATCCAGCTTCTATCGTTTTATTCAGTTTTTATACTCTTTTCTAGCTTCAATAATTTTATCCAGTTTCTATCCTTTTATCCAGCTTCTATACTTTTATCCAGCTACTATCTTTTTATCCAGTTTCTATCCTTTTATCCGGTTTCTATCCTTTTATCCAGCTTCTATACTTTTTTCTAGCTTCTATCCTTTTATCCAGCTTCTATCCTTTTTTCCAGCTTCTATCCTTTAATCCGGTTTTTATCCTTTTATCCAGCTTCTATCCTTTTATCCAGCTTCTATACTTTTTTCTAGCTTCTATTCTTTTATCCAGTTTCTATCCTTTTATCCAGCTTCTATCCTTTTTTCCAGCTTCTATCCTTTTATCCAGTTTCTATCCTTTTATCCAGCTTCTATCCTTTAATCCAGCTTCTATCCTATAATCCAGCTTCAATGCTTTCATCCAGTTTCTATCCTTTAATCCAGCTTCTATCCTATAATCCAGCTTCAATGTTTTCATCCAGTTTTAAGCCTCAATAATCCTTCTCAACTCCGTTTTCTTTAATCTGTACATATATGTATTCATCACTTTTTAACCATTCCTTTATCCATATTTCCATTCATGTTTCACTATCTAACCACCCATTAACCACCCTTCTATCTATTCATCTAGCTATCTTTCCGTGTAACCTTCTTTCTTTCTATCCTTTATACTTTTTATCCATCTATGAACAAAATACACTGTACGCTGTACGCAACACGCATCTATCCGTCTATCTATCCATCTAACCAACTATCCTACCTGGGCTTTAGATTTAGATGAATTTATAAATGATGACTGCAGTACAGAAATCCAATTCTATAAGTTTCAAATCTAAATCCAGGGATTCAGGGACATTTCTTCATTTCTCTCTCAAGACATCTTTATTGTTTAAGAGATTCATTAAAATTGGATTAAACTTAAATAGAAGCAACTCTCTCAGTATATTTAAAAATAGACTACTAAATTCTCTTTTTGAAAATGACATTACAATGTGTTATAAACCGAATTGCTATTGATGTAAAACTGCTTCAATATGCTTTGATATTTGTTGTGTACATGTCAGAAAATTACTTTAAACTCTAGTTATTCTAATCAATGTATAAACTATTTTGCATCTGTATATAAATTTGGCTTGTCTGTCTGTTTGTTTGTTTGGGTGTCTGTTTGTATCCAATAAACGTCAAAACGGCTGAACCGATCGGGCCCACATTTTTTGTGGGACATCTAGGGACCCCAGTGAAGGTTTATGAATGATCAAAATTTCAAATATTTGTCTCCATCAAAATTTGATCTTCATTAAATTTTTGAAAATTTTGAAAATCCACGAAATTTTTTGTGAAAATCCGCGAATTATTTTTGTTTTGTTTTACGATGTACACAAAGAGAACATGTTCACAATTAATTTAGAAGATGGGCGCGAAGCGCCCTCTAAGGCTAGTAAGATAAAATCGCACCCTAATCTCTAATAGTTCTCCTTAAAACTATTCTATTTCTAAAATAAATAAACCCATGTTAAGGTTTGTAATAATACATGGGGTATGGTTGCATTATAGATACAGTACATACAGTGATGATCTGAAAACTCTGGAATACGAAGAAGACTTTTAGACTCAATTTATGAATTTATAGTCCAATGAACATAAACAAAAAAATTGCGATGTAAAAAAGGCCAAATTGACTTATATTTTATAAGTTACTAATAATACTATTTGCTTTGTAACCACAACAAATGCAATTAATTATTGCTTTAATGTCGTCTTCCTATTCTACAATTTTCTGGGTATGACTATTAGTTGACAGTTTGAACCTTAATTGTTTAAATAAGTCTCTTCTTTGAATTTTCTCTGGAAGGGTTTTCTTGGTATATTTTCTAAAACCTTCCGAGTCCCTGGGTTGAATTCTTCCTGTCCATGGTTTGAAACCTCTCAGGATATAGTCCATGGTCTAAACCTTCTCTGGACATTAGTCCATGGTTTAGACTGTTATTTTAAGGTTTTATCCCCCCCTGGATATTTATGGGTTTGAAATTATTTCTCAGTACCTGCAGTGCACCTGGAGAAATATCATCCTGAGAACGGGTTCACCAGTCCTGCAAAATATACCAGTTCTTAATTATCCAACCTGCTCCTAATCTTTCATTCCAGCTGGACCACCCTGGTCGATTAGTGTTAAAATATTGACATATTTGGTACATGATGAGAGGTCAAATAAGTGCTTGGCCTGGCCTAAAAATTTGTCGTATACTGTGCGATAAGGTCCATCCAGTACGAGTGTATGTAAAAATTGGATTGTGTTAAGAAAATGTGACAACTACTAAATAATCCAACCTGTAACGTTAACATGCATATATTTCTCATATTGTGAACTCTTGCCCTCGCCCGGCCCTTTTAAATGTTCCTGCGCTGCCTGCGGTAACAATTGAGCCTACATACGAGCTTCACTCAATGTCCCTCTTATCCTATCTCCTAAGTTATGTCAAGAAGCATTAACACTTTATTTTGCAGAGAATTGTGAACATAAAAAAAGCATAAGTTTATCATTGGTTGATGTATTGCATGTTTTTTGGTATAAAAATGTTGATTTTAAATATATTTTTTTGCAGAAGAGTTTATTTTTTATTTAGTCAGTGAAAAGTGAAAAAAAATCTAGGTGACGGAATGACCGTGATGACCTTGTCTGAACCTGGTCTTGAGGATACACAAGTATTCTTTACTTATTCATCAGCAGACAAAATGGTTCCTGTATCCTTCCCATACTACCAGGATACAAGGTTAGTATATCCATCCCATACTACCAGGATACAAGGTTAGTATATCCTTCCCATACTACCAGGATACAAGGTTACTATATCCTTCCAATACTACCAGGATACTAGGTTAGTATATCCTTCCCATACTACCAGGATACTAGGTTAGTATATCCTTCCCATACTACCAGGGTACAAGGTTAGTATATCCATCCCATACTACCAGGATACAAGTTTAGTATATCCTTCCCATACTATTATTATTATTATTATTATTACTATTATTATTATTATTATTATTATTATTATTATTATTATTATTATTATTATTATTATTATTATTATTATTATTATTATTATTATTATTATTATTATTATTATTATTATTATTATTATTATTATTATTATTATTATTATTATTATTATTATTATTATTATTATTATTATTATTATTATTATTATTATTATTATTATTATTATTATTATTATTATTATTATTATTATTATTATTATTATTATTATTATTATTATTATTATTATTATTATTATTATTATTATTATTATTATTATTATTATTATTATTATTATTATTATTATTATTATTATTATTATTATTATTATTATTATTATTATTATTATTATTATTATTATTATTATTATTATTATTATTATTATTATTATTATTATTATTATTATTATTATTATTATTATTATTATTATTATTATTATTATTATTATTATTATTATTATTATTATTATTATTATTATTATTATTATTATTATTATTATTATTATTATTATTATTATTATTATTATTATTATTATTATTATTATTATTATTATTATTATTATTATTATTATTATTATTATTATTATTATTATTATTATTATTATTATTATTATTATTATTATTATTATTATTATTATTATTATTATTATTATTATNAAAAAACCCCCCCCCCCCCTAATTCTTCCATAAATAAAACTCTATCTAAGAAGAAGAAACGGTTTTCAAGATCTCAATCTAGCTCTAGGACTGCAGAAAGACGATCTAGTCTGTCGCTCAACCCATTGTAAGGTTTTTTTATTTATTTCGCCAAAATAATATAAAAAAATTTTAAGGCAATTTTTTTCGTCTCAAATAAATTAATTTGTATAACTAAGTGAAAATGTCCTTATATCAGAGATCTGGACTTGGGGTTCCTCTCTACATCTACAACCCTTACCAGTCTTAACAACTGCGGGACTCCACAGTCTACACTTAACACCCCTGGGACTCCACAGTCTACACTAAACACCCCTGGCACTCCAAAGTCTGCATTCAACACCCCTGGTACTCCATACTCAGCATTCAACACCCCTGGAACCCAACACTCTGCATTCAACACCCCTGGTACTCCATGCTTGGCATTCAACACCTCTGGAACCCAACACTCTGTATTCAACAACCCTGGGAATCCTGGGACTCCATACTCTGACACGCCAATGTATACATTTAACACTCCTTTTTGTACATCTGGGCCTTGCTCCTCATACAGCACTGGTCAGCCTCATGGTATCGATCCTGCTACTCCTGGAGAATACAACAGTCCTGAATTTAACGATAATAAGACAAAGAAATCAATTCATCCCACTTCTCGATTCTGTACTCCTGGTCCGTATTTTACCAGTCCAAATCTCCCAACAGATAAATCCTATCCACAAAGATCAAATCAGCCTGCATCCAAGTGTTCAGTTGATTCAGCAGTATCAACCTCGTATCCAGAGTACTCTCAGGGATTAAATGTATCCTCTACTGGATCATATTCTACTTCAGTTCAGAAATCCAGACTTCCAGAATATTCTAGAGAATCTCATCCTCTCTACTCCCTAGCTGGAGTACATAAATACAAACAAGGTAAATAAATGTTATATACTATATATCGATTGATTACATTGTGCATCTGTGAACATGCTAATATTTGACGATGCCCTGTGGAAAATTTTTGGTTGGTTCATTAATTTATTCATATTTTATTCAACTACAAAGCATGAGATAATACAAATAAATGATCTCAGTTTACTGTGTAGTATGGACCCGCCTAACCAGAGTAGGTTGTTTAAATTGGTTGACCCATTATTAGCGAATGAAAACTGAAGATAAATGTATGTTCATTGAAAACGTAAAATTAATTATAAAGAGAAAAGGTAAGGAGGAGAAGTATAGGAAAAGGTGCGAGTCCGTTACACAGGGGCAGGGAAACATATATTATTAAAATTATGCAAATGTACTACACGGTGAAGGTGACAGTAAAGACATATTAATTTATTCACATGATGAATAGTTCTTTTTGTACATATATACCTTGCATAACTATCTATGTAGATCTTGGCGACTTTTCGTTTGAATGTTTTTGCAGATTTAGTTTCTTTTAGCTCTAATTCAATTGATTTTCATATTTTTGGAAATATAGCGCATTTTAATTATCTATAATGCGACATTTATTTCTTATTTCTCTTATAAAAGTTTAGATTTAAAACCAAAATTTCCCTTTTATGATTTATTGCCAAAACAACATGATATTAAACTTGAATACGTAAATTAACGTGTTGATATCTTTAGGAAAATCTGATGAGCTTGGAACCGAGTCTACAGGAACATTGAGGGTCTCATTTCCAGGTAATAAACTTAATCAGTAAGGTTCTTGTTTGAAAGAAAAACACTTGAGTAATATAAGTATTGTATCATTAAAAATTAATGCTACAAGTATTGAGTTCAATGGGTTTTATATTCTTTTATAATTACTTTCCTGATTTATATTCCGCTAAAAATCATTTATTTCCCCAATTCAGCTGATAAAACCCTAGCATAAACAACTTCTTAGGGGGTAAATGACTTTCTAAAGAGGGGGATGATTTTTCGAGAAAACCTACACCCCTGTTGACTGCACTGAAAGCTCTTTTTAAATGATATTACTAGAACTTGATGATGAATCTAAGTCTTCAAGTCCTGATCTGGAAGAGCCTAGGCCTAAGTCCAACCGTCAAATACAGGTAACTAATGCTGTCAATATCAATATTTAAGATGTAAAGTAAACTATATATGTAAACTAAAAAATAACTTGCCACAGTAGTTTTCTAAAATAATCTTTTCCAATTGAAAAAATTTCGTTACTTCTTCCAAATTAATCTTCTTATTTCCTATTTTATATTAATTTTCGCAAAAATCTACAGAGCGTCCCATATCATATCAGATTTTCTCCAATCTTTAACACCAAAATAAACCCTTAATACTCGAAAAACTTATCATTTTCCGCAAGAAAATTCTTATATAACCCTTATATTTTTTTCAAAATGATTCATTCTAATTAAATTTTCTAACTAGTCCCAAAAATCGTAATTTAGACCCGTTCTCGGTCTAATATGATGTGGGACACCCTGTATTTTGACCAGCGAAGTGGCTGGAAAATTTTGGGAAATGTCACCTAGGAAATTGTACATATTTGAGGTTGCTTGATAAGAAAATTAATTGGGAATTCTTATGAATTGAAGATGCCAATTGGAAAACAATGTTAATCTCATTTCGGTATTTGAAACAAACTCTTAATGATTTAGACTGAGATGTTGAACGCTCTGACCGGCCTGGGGGTAGAAGTCAGGAACTGTACAAACCGGTTTCAAGAGATGAAAACAAGGTTGTGTCAGGTTGAAGAGTTTATATCAGCCAAGAATCAATGTTCTCCGAACCCCAAAATCCAGGTCATCATATTCAAGTTGGATATTTTAGCTTTAAAAAGAGAGCATCTTTTCAATTTGATTTGGTATTCTTATAAAGTTGAAATTCAAGAATCCGTTCAAATTTAATTGATTTTTGGAATTTGTGAAAAAACGATTTTTTTAATTCGTCATTTACGGAAACGTGAGCTATAGGTAAGATTGGTATCGATAGATTCCGAATTCAAGAAATGTTATTTATAAACCCGGATAAAAAGTATTAGTATCAGAATATGAGCAATATATTCTGTTTCTAGGATATCTACCCGGCCCTAGGAGACAGGAATGAGATTGAAGAGGAAGAGGAGGAGTTGAACCTCAAGGATGAACTGGTTCTCAAGGTATCAGATCTGGAACCTTGTCGGTCAATAAACCCTGATGTTAGCAGTATAAAATCTGGATCTAGAAGTAGGTCTGATCTCCACAGGCTCAGTAGTGTCCTAGAGAGGTATGAATTGACACCAAGTCCAATAACTGTACTGTAGTTTCTAGGGTAGAAACTCTGCTTTTGTTCTTATTCATTCCAGAAATTGAAGTACAAACTTCTTGGGGGGGGGGGGGGTGTATCTTCAATGCATTTTTAGGGTTATCCAACTTGTTCTACACTGAGAACCAGAAAACTGTGGAATAAGAAGACGACACATAAGAGCAATACTTAAGTGTACTTGATTTTGTTACAAATCATATAATTTTACTTGTAATATATTAGATCACTTCACAAGTTAAATGAGTCTGTTTACAATGCACAATTGCTGTGTCTCATGTCGTCTTCCATATTCCAGAGTTTACTCTTGTATTTCTCATTTTCATAAATCCCTTACCGGCCCTGCAGCTGTAAACTTTTCTTTTTTTAAATCATTTAATTTTTCATTTAAAAACTTTATTAAGGGCAGAACCCTTAGTTAGGTCTACGGATCGTCATATTCAAAGAGTTTTAGGTTGGATTTAAGTCTCATCCTTTGTGGGTAACCCAGAACCCTGTATGTACATTTACTGATCATTTATCCATTTACAATGGATTGTGGTAGGAGGATGAGGAGACTGAATATTATATTATTGTATAATCTAGAGCTGGGAGGAAGGAGGAAGAGGATGAGGAGGCTGAATATTATATAATTGTATAGTCTAGAGCTGGGAGGAAGGAGGATGAGGAGGCTGAATATTATATTATTGTATAATCTAGAGCTTGAAGGAGGATGAGGAGACTGAATATTATATTATTGTATAGTCTAGAGCTTGAAGGAGGATGAGGAGACTGAATATTATATTATTGTATAATCTAGAGCTGGGAGGAAGGAGGAAGAGGATGAGGAGGCTGAATATTATATTATTGTATAGTTTAGAGCTGGGAGGATGGAGGAGGAGGATGAGGAGGCTGAATATTATATTATTGTATAATCTAGAGCTGGGAGGAAGGAGGAAGAGGATGAGGAGGGTGAATATTATATTATTGTATAATCTAAAGCTTGAAGGAGGATGAGAAGGCTGAATATTATATTATTGTATAATCTAGAGCTAGGAGGATGGAAGAGGAGGATGAGGAGACTGAATATTATATTATTGTATAATCTAGAGCTTGAAGGAGGATAAGGAGGCTGAATATTATTATCATTGTATAATCTAGAGCTGGGAGGAAGGAGAAGGAGGATGAGGAGGCTGAATATTATATTATTGTATAATCTAGAGCTGGGAGGATGGAGGAGGAGGATGAGGAGACTGTATATTATATTATTGTATAATCTAAAGCTGGGAGGATGGAGGAGGAGGATGAGGAGGCTAAATATTATATTATTGTATAATCTAAATCTGGGAGGATGGAGGAGGAGGATGAGGAGGCTGAATATTATATTTTTGTATAATCTAGAGCTGGGAGGAAGGAGGAGGAGGATGAGGAGGCTGAATATTAAATCATTGTATAATCTAGAGCTGGGAGGATGGAGGAGGAGGATGAGGAGGCTGAATATTATATTCCCTCCACTCTCAAGATATTGGGCTACAGACAAAAAGGTTTTAAAAATGTTAACATTTAGACAGGGGTTGACAGGGTTACCCACAAAGTATAAGATTTTAAAGACGACCTGTAACTCATAATATATGATAACTTTAAGATTAATTTAAGTCTTCTGTCCTTAATATTCTCTATTAATGACTTTTTTAATGATTTGGCAAAGAAAGAAACAAGTTTACAGTTGCAGGATGAATGTAAGGAAACACACGACATAAATTCCGGATGGCCGTCTCTGAACTCTCATTCTTTGTGGATAACCTTGTATATCTTTATACAATTTTACATTACATCATAACTTTTCACACCAAAAACGGGAAACTAAATAATCAGTAACAAGTAAACCGTAAGGTATTATTTTCATTCAAACCAAACGACAAAGGATCAAACGATCAAGGGTAAAACGACATTGGGTCAAACAACAAACGGTCAAAAATGCGACAAAGGGTAAAACGACAAAGGATCGAAATGGAGAAAAAAATATTTTATGTATTATTTCAGGGTTAGGTTAGGTTAAGAATATTTCTGGGCTGTGGCTACTAGCTCTAATGAACTTAAAAATAGTTAAAGTTAACCAACAATAGTCTAGATGAAATGTTGCCCGTTTTCGCACTTTTTGAACCTAATGTCGTTTTACCTTTGTCGCGTTTTGACCGTTAGTTGGCCAACCCTAGGTCGTTTTACCCTATGTCTTTTGACCCTATGTTGGTGAATCGCTCTTCAATTAGTAAGCTGGGGGGAAACGAATGCTTTCCCCTTATTTTCAGAGTAGAGGGGGGGGGGGGTATAAGTTAGAATTTAGAATTTACACTCTAACAATTGGATCTTTTAAGGTAAGCTCTATAGAAGAGTAATTTCTGAAAAAAACAGTCCAGGTAAACAATGTCGTCTTAGCACAAGCAATATTGTTAGGAAAGTCGCCTTTACTAAAAAATTTATTGAACTGTTATGAAATCTTTCGGTAAAATATAGATAGTTTAATCATAGTCAAGAAGCACTTCAAATATATTTGCATGCTTGACGAGTATTTTGAACTATAGTTCTACATTAGATTACGTTCGTATACGTTCATTTTAACATGTTAAGTGTTTATAGCCAAATGGTGTCATTGGTCAATGATCATCACATAGATTCAGCCTGAAAAAAAACACTTCATTTTTTAAGACAGGGTCGATTTTGAAATTTCGCAACGCCTTGGGCTTCGATTTTACCGCTATAACGTTGGCTATAACTCACTTATGCTTTTCTGTAGCTCTTGTACATGTACATTTTAGCACTATAAACCACTTGTTGTTAGCTTTAGTTTTTAAAAAGTATTTGGCAAAATTCTAATCGATTTTGCTTGCGAGCTTGAGACCTTTAAATCACTGTGTTATGTGAATAAAATATATTTCATTGGAAATAAACAGTGAACACTTATCGACACTTAGATTTTTAAAAATCATCATCGCTATTATTCTCCTGCACTGTTGTGGCAGACATCTTGACTTTTGCGGATTTCCGGTTTCTTAAACTCTCAGCCGCCATTTCGTTTACCTGAAAGGCAGAATATGTACTAAATATTAGTTTTTGATAAGATTGTGAAAAAAATTAGGGGTGGAGGTAGCTTAACTTAACTTAGCTTTTCTTTAAACAAGAATCGGTTTTTAAAAAATTTAAACATGACTTTGTTAAATAGATGAAAAAGTTAACTAAGTAATGAAAGGATAAGGAGAAAAATTCCCATATAAAAGCTTTCCTGCTTGTTTTCAAAAATTAAACCGAAAACCCCTGATGATTTTCCATATAGAAGTATAAATATTACTAACCTCAAGTTCCTCACTCTCAGCTGAATCATCATCCAGCAGCATATCACTGTCAGAGTCCAGGCTATCATCATCCACTCCACCTTTATTCATTACTTTTTAAGCTTTTTCAACCACATTTTTCAGGCTAGGCTTCTTATGTTTTGTTCAAAAGAATACGAGAATTTATTCAAAGAGTTTACAATTACTTTTTTATTTTTTAATCCAATTTTAAGTGTAAACATTTGGATTAAGTTTGGAAAGAATTATCCTATTTTCAATCTTTATTTCAAACCAATTGAGTCTCAGCAACAAACTCTGATTCCAATTCCTGTACCTTTTTCAACCCAATGTCGTAGGCCTTAGATATCTCTAAATATACATGAATTCTGTTTGTAATAGCAAAGGTTTACACCATCAGGTTACAAATATATAGGGATTAGACAATTTCAGTTAGAGCAACGACTCAATTCCTTTTCCGAACAATTTAATTGAATCGGAAAATGAATTAGAAGCCCAGTTTAAATATGACTATATGATAAAGGAGATTTTATAGAAGATTTTTTTTAGTAATTTCCCACTACGAACCAGTCATACTGCCATAAATTCGTCTATTAGCAGCTGGACCCGACGGACGATTCTTGGCGGATTTTCCAGGACGCTTTGCATTAGCAGTAGCCGGAGCTACAGGCTGAGGAGCTCCTTTTTCTTCCTCATCTTCATCATCATCATCGTCATCATCCGTATCATCCAGATCATCAAGTTCACTCTGAAGTCGCTCCGGCTCTAGAAAAAAAATTGTCAAAAATTCTTAAATTTGTGTTTCAAGTTTACCTTCCATTGATCTGAGGGTTTCATCCTGTTTCATTTTCTCCATGATCTTCCTTGTGGCAGACTGTCGTTCTTCCATCCTCTCCTGTTCTGCTCGTTCAAACTCTTCGATCTAAAATTAGTAAAATAAAGATGGGGTTTTATAGATTACATAAATTTTGTAGACTATTATGTAACTTTGTGTGCGTTATAGGCCCAATGTTTATTTGCCAAACCATTCATTGAATGGAAACCATAATATTTAATAACAAAATTGAACATCAAGTGCAATAATTTTTACTCAGGTTCACGTTTTTGAATTTTCTACCTGTTGCTCCAAGAAAGCTAGACATCTGAACCTCATCATATACTCCTCATAACACTTTCTTAAATCAACTTCAAGCTTCTCATATTCATCCATAAATGCAGGCCGAACCTTAAATAGTATTTATTTAAATTAATGTTATTTTATTTTTGATTTTGTTACCTTATATTTATTCATTTCTGTATTATCTGTATTATTTTTGTCATTTCTGTATTGGTATTTATTTAAATATTTATCAACGTTTGTACATGTTTATATCTATTCATTTTGCATTATTTTTGGTGTATTTTTGGATACATTTATTCATAATTTCTATATCTTTTCTATGTTTATATTTGTTTATTTCTGTTTTGTTTTTGTTATTTATCGCCAGGATTTAGTAGAATAGAAAGACGACTTTAACCCAATTTGATTATTTAAGATTTGTGTTGAATTTGTCAAGAAATTACGGTTAATTTGAAACATTATTGTTGATCTCTTTGTACTTTTTATGCAATCTGAGCTGAAAACTTTAGAATGGTGGATATCGAGATTAATGATTGATCCTCTCTTTTTCTTAATATCGAGACTAACCTAATCTACAATTGTATCCTAAAAAGTGTATAAAATTCAAACAATCAGAGTCGCGTATATGAAGCCGATAAATTTGAAATTTTGCGCGCCATTTAAGATTAATATACAGAAACAGGAGGAACTCACTAATTTTAAACCCCGGTTTTTGATTTTTCTCTACTATATCCAAGAAAGAACGGTTTAGAAAAAATCAAAAGTGTGTCCATTGGATACTCAGATTAAGTAATCGAGATAAGGCATATCTCATTCAAAAGTTTTCAGCTCGTTGGTTAAATCAATAATTTAACCAGTGGCTTAAACATCCACAAAATGGCACAATTAATATTTAAAATTTTCATTAGACTAGTAAAAAAACTAAAGTATAAAAGTCGTCTTCCTATTCTACAGTTTTTGGGTCCCGTTGTATTTATGCAACACTGTATTTTTTGTTTTGTTTTTTAAGATAAAAATTGTTAAGCTAATTGTTTAATACAACATACACTTCAGTTCATGCAGCAAATTTAATATTCTTTCAACATTAAATTTAGAGCTCTCAGTTTTTTTTTTTGTCAAGGAAATATCTCAATTTTTAGGTAAAAATTAAAAATGGAATGAATTGAAATCACTAAGGTTCGTTGAATTTTTACCATAATCATTACTAACCCTACCAATATTAGGTGTCAAGATTAAAATTTTTAAGTTTTAGCTAATTGTTTGATACAGCATACACAGAGTTCATGCAGGAAATTAAATATTCTTTCAACATTAAATTTGGAGCTCCGCTCTTTCTCAGAGGGGTATATATTTTCAAGAACATGTATTCTCTTTACCTACTAATATAGTTTAGTGTCAAGGAAATGCCTAAAATGTTTGAGGTAAAAATTTCAATGTATTGAAAAAAACAAAGGTTCATTGAAGTTCAACCATAATCATCACAAACCCACTAAAGCTAAGTATTAACAAATTAATAGTTTTGAAAGAATGCTAATTCTTGTGAATATATACAACCCTGACTTTTTGAATCCGTGACTAACAAAAATTCTAAATGTGAGCGGTAATAGAAGGAACGGTGTTTTATGCATTCCTTTCTGCATTTAAATCCTGGAAGAACAATAAAGATCTTCAAGCAAGAGTTATTTTCACATTAACTGAATATCCTCCTCCCTCCCTCCTCAAATTCTGAGAATAATGTTTGTGGTTTTTAGAACCAAAATTGGGAGAAACTGTCAATGAAAGAATAACAGAGAGATCTCAGCAAACAAGTTTTTTTTCTCAAAACACTCATTCAACCCAAACAAATTTTGAACAAAGTTTAGATCATCGCGTTCCATTTCTATTTTGGGATAAACTTCTTATAAGTTTAAAGTTTTTATAATGAGAGTTTTTTTCTAGGGCCAAAAAATGGCATTTTACCACTTACCGGTTACCACTGTTTGAAAATTTCCCCACTTTAATCTCTACAGGAGGGGGTTCTGTCCTCCCCTCAAGAAGAAGGGTCGACGCCCCCCCCCCCTATAGAATTAGCATCAACAACAAAAATTTGAAAAAAGTATGAATTAAATATTAATATTAAGTACTATTAGATTTTATCTAACCGAAAAAGTATCCAAGAAGTTTAATTCTAAAATGAAAATAAATTAGGTTAATCCAATCCATTAGATTAAAGAAGAAAAACGTTAAAACTTACTGAGAAACATAACATCGTATCATCATCATTTACCTTTTTTAAAGTAAGGAGTCGTTTCTGATTTCTGTCCAGTTCCACTTTCTTCTTCTCAATTTTAGCCTCAAGATTTGCCTCGTTAGAGGCCACATTCTCAATATTATGCTGAAGCTTCTTAATATCCTCCTCAACACCCTTGACAGAGAGCTTGAGGCCAGCCTCGACATCCTAAACATCATTGAAATACTTGCGTCTCTAAACCAAGGTTGTATAACAATGTAAAATCCGTATATGACGTCACTGATTATAGAGGCGAGAGTATTTTATGCTAAGGAGACAACATTTCCCGTATATGGAAAAGCATTAAGAGTAAGCAACCTTAATATACAACCTTGCTCCAAACAAACCTTTCGCGTCTGCTAAATAATCAGAGCTAGTTGTGAGCCTGAGAGGACTGAAAAGTTTTTGGGGGGAGATGGAACTACAAAATCAAAACTTTATATCCCTCATGGAAACTTTGAATTTGAGAGTTTGAATGAATTCAAAGATTTGCGTATATGGGGATGAATTTAACATCAGAAGAATACTGGACATGGATTGGGTTGAAATTAATTGATATGAATATGGATTTAGGAAATTAAATTTGTGGAACTAGGCTTTTAGGGGGCTTCACGCCCATCTTCTATTTCAACTATTCATTGTGGCTTTATCTGTGAGCATCTTCTTTTAGAAAAGTATAAAACAATATTTTAAAAAAAGTTTGCGGATTTCATAATATTTTTTCGCACATATCAAAATTTTTCAAAAATTAGATAGGCGTGCTCTGTCTTTTTTTATTTTGTTTTATCATCGTTCATGAACGGCACATTTCTTTCGGTTTTCTTAATCGTTTAAAAAAATTTAATTAGTTCGTTCTCAAAGTTTTGTTCATTTTCCATCTATTTCGTTCGTTTTCTTCCAATCGTTCACGACGAATTTCGTTCTTCAACAAAAACGATGGAGGATGCCCATCTCTCCCCCTGTAAAGGAGGGGGGATATAAACTGCCAAGACAAAATTCTAGTATTCGCCACAGACCTAAGAAAAAGATTAATAATCCCATCTATTTCAATTCTGTCGTCCAGTTTGTCTTAAACCTCATTTTTCTAATCTAATTTTAAAGAAACAATCTGCACTTCATTTTTTACACTGTTCTGAATAACTATCCCACCGATAATTCCTGCTTTTTGGAGACTTCTCTCTCTTAATATAAAGAAATAAGGATTCATGGATAAAGTTAGAAGAAGAAGAAACAACTATAATTTCTCAATATTTCTAATACCACCTGGACATGGTGTTACAACTTTTGTTTCTACATGTCACAACTCTCAATGGAAATAGGTATACATTTTTCTTGTCTGTTTCTTTGTTTATATCTTAAAAAACGTCAATTAAAACTTTTTTGAATACGACCATTAGAGAAGGTTGTTAGTCGGTCCAAATTGATAAAATTTGACCTTAAAGATTTTTATAAATCCATTAATATATACAAAAAATTTCGCAAAATTTTACAACTATAATAAAAAAGTATAAATTAAAAAATTGTCACAGTTAAAAAATATTTATAAACTTATTAAGTTATTGCAAAGAAAGTTGAGTTTTTAACATTTTGTGTTGAATATTTTGTGCAACCTTCTCATACGAACACAAAAAAATCAAACGAATTGCTGAAATAAGTGTCAAAAAATCAATCATAAAGGTAATTTTATGCTCAATAACCATCTTTTTTAATCTAAATATTTATATTTCCGGACTTAAAATTTTTACAATTTTTTTACATGCTGTTTTAAGTTTATAGCATTTTATATAAATTACATTTTAAATTACAATCTCGTAAACTAAATTGAAAGAGCTAAATTTTTTTAGTCATGAAAGGAATAAAATTCCACGAATATATGTATTGATAATACACGTCAAACTAAAGTAAAAACGTAAGATTAGAATCTTAAATGTTTTTAATTAGAACTCATCTTTTTAAAGAGCTATTGAGATGAACAAAAATATTTTTAAATTATAATATATAAAGTTTGTTTTCATCACGCTTGTGCATAAACTCAAAACTATAGAAGCTACGAGGTCACAAAGTTGTACCAGTAATGTTGCACAAATTTGACCTCCCTCAGAGCCCGCGATTTAAAAAATTTGGGAAAATGGGGCTCGGGTCTTAGCTGTCGTTGGGCCTTATTTACGGCTTGAGCTTTTGGATTCAAGCTGCATCTTATTTTCCACAGAGTTCAGTTCAACGAAACAGTTTAATATTCTATTTGGCGGATTTTCATGGTAGGAATTGACGCATTCCGGGGTTTTTTGAGAACAAGACTCGACATTGAGCCTTATTCTCTACTATAACCATCCAACGTCGGTTTTATTTTAATTGGGCCTAACTCCTTAAATCGAGCCGAAGATCTTGAAGCTGTCAATAACGTAACACAAGCAAGAGTTGGGTCGAAGATTGGGTCTTAAAGTCGGGTTTAAGGAATTACGGCTCTAGCCGAAGTTATTAAATCGTGGGCTTTGGCCAGTTAAATGTGAACATATTTCTTTAATAGTACTTTTAGTTCACCATTTTTTTTTGTTTAATCTTCCCCTTTGAAAGTCTCGAGTTAAAACTATTTGTTTTATTTATGTCATCCATACAAAATACAAATACAACTTTATATTTTCTTTCTTTTTGTAAATAAATTCTAGCATTGTGATGTCAAACCATTTATACCTTTAATCTATCACAAATATTGACAGACTTGACAATAGAAGGTTCCCTTTTTCTTTACAAATGTTTTTCTTTATTTTACTCAGTCATTTTCTTATGATATTCAAACATACTTATATATGTGAAGGAGAAAACTACAGCTATGAATTGTATATTTTCATGTAGATTTATTTTGATATTCGTTATTGTTTGTATTTAAGGAATTATATTGGTTCTTTTTTCAAGATCTTTGACCTTTTTTAACTTAACTTTCTGATAATTCAATATTGCAGATATTTTTTTTTACATGATTATTTAGCTCTTTTCTTTAAAAATGTTCCCGCTATTTATTAATTTTTGCAATTACTGAGATTACGTATATTAGTAAAGCACCCATTGATAAATTGTCAAGACGACAGTTCTTTCGATGCCTCAAAATCTCTGGGGTGAACCGTATGTATGTATATACTTTTGCAAATACAAGGCTAAAATTAAAATAAATCCAGAATGCAATCAGTTTTCTGGAAAAATGGAGTATACGTTGACAAACAGTTTTATACTTGTTACCTGTATTTCAAGATTTTTTGAGAGAACAGCTTGTCTCTTCTCTCGTAGATCAACTTCCCTTCCCAGCAGGTCGTAAAGGGTAGCTCCCTTATTAAATTAATTCTTGATATTTACTCAATTTGAAAGAAAAATATCTTTAAAATTGGGAAAAATCGATTTTCCTCAGTATTGTAAGGAATTGAGTCTCTGCCACAAAGATTTTCTAACCCCTATATCTTTACAACCCGATGTGGTAGACCTAAGATATTTCAAACTATAGATTCTGTATGTTGGATCAAATAATCTCAGTTTGAAATATCAAAGGTTTACACCATTGGGCTACAAAGCTATAGGGATTAGAAATCTGAGATTGTGGAAAAAACTTAATTCCTTTAGAAAAGAAGAAATTAGAATTAGCTCCCTGACCGAATGATTCCACGATTTTTCTAAAGTAAAAATATGATATTTTCTCAAAATTGGAAAAAATGGTATTTTCTCAGTATTGGGAGGAAGGGGAGCCAAGGAATTAAGTTATTGTCACAAACTCAAATTTTCGAATCCCGATATCTTTGCATCTTGACGGTATAAACCTTTGATATTTCAAACTTGGACGTTTTGATCTAACAGAATTCACAGTTAGAAATATTTAAAGTTTACAACATCGGGTTGTAAAGATATAGGAATTATGAAGTCAGAGTTTGTGGCAAAGACTCTATTTCTTTTGAAGAGAAGTAATAAGAATTATTTCCTTCATAGTGATCTTAGTTCCCAGTTTTCTTGTTTGTTTGAGTTCTGAGAGTTTTGATCCAATATCAAATGTTGGAAGGACGGATCCACCCTGCTCATCTTCTCCCTCGGAGAGAGTATTCGTCTTCATTGCAGAATATAACACTGCTGCCACCTGGTAACAGTAGATTTAGTCTTCGAGGAGAATTTTAAAAGTTTCTGTTCTACGTGAACAAGGAGTCTTGAAGTATTAAAAGTGAGTGACCGGCTAGACATCGTAGTTGAGCTGAGAGTGCACGGTATTACAGAGAAATTTTTCAGGATTCCCTTGAGACATGTGAGACGTTTTTACGGTGTATAAATCAGTAAGAGCGCAAATTAAATCTTTAAAATACTTCACAGCAAGATCAATGAAGATTGTTGTTAATTTAGAAATTAAGTAATTGATAACATCTTATTTAAGGGGGGTGGAGCAAAATTCATAATAATGATATTTTCTCATTTTTCAATAAACTGTGTTTTTTACCATACAGTTTCGAGCAACAATATCTGCATCAAATATATGAAAGCTTGAAGAATATTAAAGTGAGAAGAACTACTTTGTCTAGTATAGAATGAATTTTAAGAGTCGCATTCATCCATGAATAACAATAACAAAGCATTTAACTGATTTTTCTCCCTTTTTGTCACATTTCTTGTAAACTTGAAATGTGAAATATTTGAAATAACAATAGTTTTGAATATAAGAAATATACTGACTAAAATATATCTTAAGATAAACTTTATTACATGAAGAGAGTTAAAACAGAGCACAACATTATGCTGCATTGCAATTATATTGATTAGATTTGTTTTTTGTCCAGCATACAATAATATAGTAAGGAATTGAATAATGCTCCAGTCCCTTAATTAATAAACAAAAAGCTAGATCAGCATAGATTAAATATTTAGGAGGAAAAGTCCTTGTTTGATAATAGATATTGTTTATTCGTCTGATTTGTTAGTTGAAATTAAATCGAATTCCAAACCATAGATACAATTCTAAATTGTTTTTTCCTGTTCATAGTTACTGTCTCCAAAGAAAAATATGAACGGTTATGTAGAATGTAACCGTTTTTTCTCACTTTTACACAATAAATGTTTTTTGTTAATTGGAGAGTGTAATAGAATTTGAATGGTTCTACTTTCAAGAAAGAAAAAGAAAATTACTGGGCCGGGCCAGAGGGCTTAGAACTTTTGAATAAGACAGAATGAGATAAACCCGATCTTTTTTTCCCGAGAGATTTACAAATCTGTTATTTGTCAGACCTTCAGAGCTTTATAGGAGGGATTCGAATATTTAGGAGTTGAATGGTCTCTTCAGTCTTCACTAGTTACAGAAAAATCTAACTTTTGAAAGACAATCATGACCTGAGGAAGAATTTTAAATATAACCGAGCGAAATATTTTTTTTTGTATATTATGTATTAAGCTGCTGATTTAAATTATACTATTCCAATACTAAGTATATATCATCAAAACTGTTAGATAAAAACTGAAATGAAAAGCATTGTGAAGAAGCAAAGAATCCGAAAAATAATTTCTAAGCCACAACTTCAATATAATAATTAATAAATGGGATGATCTCATGATTTAAAAGGTGAATGTATGAAAAGTAGGAAATTTTTATGAACTTTTCTGCAAATATTACAAGCCTACAAACCTTTTCTTTTAAACAAAACTTTTTTCTTCATTTTTATTTTTATTTTTTTTTATTCTGTTTGCCACTTTGCTTTTCATCCTGATCCTAAGGAAGTTTTGTGCAGGATATACAGGGTGTCCCACATCAAATTAGACCTCGTCAATGGGTCTAAATTACGATTGGGGGACAAATCAGAAAATTTAAGCAGAATGAATTCTTTTGAAAAATTAAATAAGGCTAATAGAAATAATTTTTTGCAAAAAATGCTAGATTTTTCGAGTATTATGTGCGTATTTAGGTGTTAAAGATTGGAGATAATCTAATATGATATGGGACGCTCTGTAGTAAATTATATCTATAATGGCGTTAAACTGACCCTCGGAACCATTAAATAAACTAAATTAAAAACACACACTCAGAAACCTAAAATATCTGTTAGAATAAAAACAAAAACTAAAATTGATAATTTTTTGGACCCAGCCATTCCCCTTTGCATCAGTGAAATATATGGTTTCCAAGGGGTTTAAAGGTCCCAACGGGTGCGGAGTCCCCACCGCCCCCCCCCCACGGAAAGAAAAAATGTTAAGCTCCGGGGCCCCGTGGACAAATTCTGATTTTAAAATCGTTTTTCTTTTCATTTTTCATTATAAGCTAAGAGAATAACAAAAAATTCAGTAAAATTTGTTTGAAAGTCAAAGTTCAAAAGTTCAAGAATTATTTGAATTTTGAAGATCTTATTTGTAACATAACATGTTTACCGTGACACACTGTAGACTCAATCTAACTTTACAAGATAAGTTTATGAGTGTGTAAAGTTGGCGCAGAAAATAATAATGGAACTTGATTTTTCAATACTTGATGTGCTAATATTATGCAGATTAATCTAATAATCCCTCCCGCCCAAGGAAGATATACCAGGAATTCTATAAATCAAATATCTGAAGGATCCCGGGAGGAATTTTTAAACACGCTTTTAGTGTTATAAACATACTCCTGATGTAACAGAAATTAGTAAACACAAACACCCTTTTAGCATTTTTATTCAATATAATTTAACACCTAAAACAAAAGTACTTTTGCTTTCCTGCCCCCCCCCCCTCCTAAAAGGAAAGGTGTTTTGCCTCTACATTGTTTCTGAGCTGGGAACTTTTGTATTTATCTCCTTCTGATCAAAGCTCCCTTCATTCAACCCGGACTCATTAAAGCTCCCTTCAACCCCTGACTAGGAGACCGAATAATGGTCAAGTTAATCTGTAGATTAACAAAATATCCACAATATAAGACTTAAGTTCCCACCTCTTCCGTTGTATTTTCATGAACTTTTCTTACTTTTATAAGTTCCTTGACTGCATATCCGTCTGATTGATAGAGTTTCTTCGGGTTGAGTTTAATATGTGCCTTGCTGGCCATAAACTGGACAACTGTTCTAATCAGGATTACACGATCCTAAATGTAGATTTAAATAACATTTAACACAAGCTGGCATATAAACTTTAAATATATACAAACATACAAATCTTTTCCCCCAACCCTCTCAATTTTGTTACCCCAATCTGTACATTTGCCTAAAGTTTTTAAAGTTGAGAGAAAATTTTAAACCATTAAAAAAATTGGGTGGAAGGGAAGTAAAAACTGAGGGTCATAGCATTGAACAATTTACCCGTCACTTTTTGCTTTTTCTAAAGAACTTAAGATAAATTATTAATTGGAAATTACGAAAATAATATCCATACATGATACATAATGTTCTACAAAAGAAAAATCTCAAAAATAGTAGAATTATCCAAAAATACTTTAATCTAAGTTAATACATAAATTTTGAAATAATAAAAATTTTTGTTTTCATTTTTCCCCGACCTGCTCCGAGTCTAGTTCCGTGGGTAGATCAGCGGAGGGTTCGAACCTCTTCACCAACCAGAGGAGCATCTCCGCCACCAGGGGGAAGTTTGGTTGCCTGAAGTTCTCCAGGGAGATGAGGCGAGGGTATCCCAGGGCCCTCATCATCTCAGTCAGGTTCCGCAGGTCTTTAAAGGACATTTTATCTTTTCAGATCTCAAATTATTTTCAAAATTCCTTTAAAGTTCAATATTTCTAATTCATGTTAATGTTTAGACAATTTTGAAGCATTTTGTGCAATTAGGTTGGTCTATCTACACATTACTTGTAAACATGAAAATTGAAAAGAGATACAAAATAAATAAAGCAACACCGCAACAACCCCCCCCCCATCCCCACCTTCAAGCTACTTTCAAGGGGGTTAATTTTGCCCTCAAAATTATCAAATTATAGTTTAAGCCTAATCTGTCAGATTGATAAACCACTAACTCTGATAAGATCCCTAACCTTCTAAACTTGTGGTCTACAGCTTCCACTACAGGGGGACACATTAAATATGAGACTTAAGAGACGAAGAAACAAAGTTGTTCAGACTTATTTCCTAAACTAATCCTATGAGTTTACAATTATCTGTAAACTTATTTATTTTTTGACAAAACATGTAATATACCATTCAACGATTAAACTCAAAGATCTTAAGAGTTGCAGGTCGTCATTGAAGTCGCATTATCTGTTGTTAACCCTGTTAAAGGAATCTCAAGCAAATTATTTCCAAAATCTTGAGTTATTTGAATTTATATATACACATATACATATCTAAATTAACTGGAAACCTTAATATTTTCATCAAGTTTCTCATTCTTCATTCCTCTAATCCTTATCTTGGATATAAATCCGTTCTTAATCCTTCATTCCTCTAATCCTTATCTTGGATATAAATCCGTTCTTAATCCTTCATTCCTCTAATCCTTATCTTGGATATAAATCCGTTCTTAATCCTTCATTCCTCTAATCCTTATCTCGGATATAAATCCGTTCTTTATCCTTCATTCCTTTAATTCTTATCTTGGATATAAATCCGTTCTTTATCCTTCATTCCTCTAATCCTTATCTTGGATATAAATCCGTTCTTTATCCTTCATTCCTCTAATCCTTATCTTGGATATAAATCCGTTCTTTATCCTTCATTTTTCTAATCCTTATTTTGTTTATTAATCTGTTCTTTATCCTCAATTTCTCTAATCCTTATCTTGGATATTAATCCGTTCTTTATCCTTCATTTTTCTAATCCTTATCTTGGATATAAATCCGTTCTTTATCATTTATTCCTCCAATCCTTATCTTGGATATAAATCCGTTCTTTTTTCCTCAATTCCTCTAATCCTTATCTTGGATATTAATCCGTTCATTTATCCTTCATTCCTCAAATCCACTTATCCGTTCTTTTTATCTCAATTTGTTAATCCTAATCTTGGATCTTTATCTTTTTGGTTTGTATGCTTCCTTTGTCTAGACTGAATATCACTAAGCTCTTCTGAATATTAATTAATTAATTAATCCGTAGAGTTTGGCGAGGAATTAGCCAACTTTACTTAAGCCATATTCTTAGTCTGACACCAACTTTAGCAACTCATCAATTAAGGGATAAATGTTTTTCTCTAATACAAAAAATAGCACATTTTTAAGTTTGCCCTATTTCTCAATTTGATGTATTATACTTTTGGTTAAATGCTTTTTTAATTTTCGAAGAAACTTATTTCGCAGATATGTTCTTGATTTCACAGATCAATCTAAGTAAGTTTGCTAAGAAAATGAAGGAAAAGAAAACGTTAGATTGAGGAAAGACATGTAATGAACCTTGTATTCACAACTAAACTTTCGATAAAAAAAAATGTGTGTGTGTATAGAATAGTTTCTTGTTAATACTGGATTTGATTAAGGTTGTTGAAGAGCTGTATCTGTGTAGTTTCTAGTTCCTACCTGAGTTGCATACCAACAAATCAACCCGGAGCTTTCTAAACCTTTCCTGTACCTCATACATTCCACTCTCCTTCTGTATACCTTATATTTACTTGTTACCCTCCCCCCCTCTCATTTTCATGAACCCCCGTGTCAGTTTTGGATTCTATATCCAATACTTTTCTTTTTATGTTTTTATACAAATCATTTTTTTACCTTCTTTCTTTCCGAATTTTATTTAGTGCTAGCAGGTTCTCTTTCACAGGAACTTTGCCTCTAACTACAAGTTTCTAAGCCTTTGCCACCTAATTGTGTATCATATGACGGTTAAGTTTGCCTATATTCAAACCGATATTAGATTGCAAATAAATAGGAATTAGAAAATTAGAGTAAGTAATCTGTTGCATCTGAATTAATGATAAGAAGCGCAAAGAAAATTTCAACACTTTTATTTCTAATTTGAATCTAGACAGTATTAAAAGTAGCAGGGCGTAACTATACATTATTTTCTCGAATAAATTAAGTTGTTTATAACTATAGTAAATACAATGAAGGATTAAGGAAGTTGAATCTTCCTGTCAGCAATATCCAACCCACTGTCATACTCAAGTAACCATCAACCTTCCTCTCCCCCTCCCCTTGATCACTGTAAAGAATAATCAATCTCTACCACACTTATATCCCTCTCCCCCTCCTCTTCTACCGAATGGGTGCACACACATATATTCCACTGCTACTGATGGATTATCAATCCTTACTCCGTCTTCTTTTTCCTCCTGGCTTCAAATGGACTCTCTTAACATACGCACACTCACGAACACACACCCCGGTAATGTATGCAATGAAAAAACATTCATCTATGGCTGATGGGATAAACAGTGTTTAGAGTTAACCTCGGCCAGGATATTGAGGCCAGATCGAGGATATTATTTAGATGGGTAAAGAAGAGGTTTAGAGGAGGGTTGATAAATGGTTCTGTTTTCAACCAAATATCTTGAATATCTTACCTTGTCCTGAACCTAGGACTTTTACACACATATTCCAGTTGGAATATAAACCCAGGTTTTGTGCAGACATCATGATTCAGATTTATAAGAAATTATCAGCAGAATTTTTTAAAGACCCTTTCCAATAAACATGGGAATTCAGTGACGAATCTGTAATCTGTAATCTGCTATGTTCACATTTAGTTTTTTTTTATGTTTTGACTGCATACGGTTGTACTTAGTAAAACAAGAAAATTGCAGAATACAAACAGAGTAAACTTGTCCGTCTTCACTGTTTATCCATGCGGAGACGTTATAGACACACCTTTACAGTCATTCACCGTTTTCATAAAATAAACCCTAGCTGCAGACATAATAATATTATGGCTTTTGAAATTAGATATTACAATGCTAATTCATAACAAAGACGATATCGAATTGGTCACTGAATTCCCATGTTTTTTGGGACACCCTATATGTTGAAATCCATGTTTAGATTTCAAGAAAAACCAGAGCCCAAAGATTATTATCTTTCAGATAGAAGAATTCAATTACTGGGATTCATTAATGGCACTATGTAGACAAAGGGTTAATTAAATTAACTTGAAGTGTTACATACACGATTCACAACGGTACCCTTCAGCCTTTTATCGGATTAACAAGATGTGAATTCTCTCATTTTTCTTTCTTGTTTCTGCAGCAGCATATATCCACAAGTCATTTTTACAGAAATTAATAAATTTAATGACAGAAAAAACAACAAGGATAACTTTATTCATGGAACGAGCAGTTTCTCTTTAAATTGTGGGTCACAATCCCTTTTTAGAAAATATTAAAATATGTTGATGGGTTTCATAGATATTATATTTATTATCTAACAAACATGTTTGATTGATTGTACTCAGTTTGTCTAGCTTTAAAACCTTTTAAGATGTTTATTTTCAACCCTAAGAACATTTTTAGACTTTTTTATCTAATAAGGAACCGAAAGTTCTACATTTAGTATATACAGTACAGAAGAATCTCGGTATTTGTACAGTCTAGGAGAGTACATTTGTTTATTGCTAATTGTTTACTTAAAAATAAGTGTAATATACATGTAATACATTATTTATACATTTAAGTCAACACTATAAGCCAAACTTTCATGCAAAGAATATAATTTTATTAAAGTATACAATAAATTACTCGTTAAATTCAAGCTTAATTATAATTGACGACATTCTATGCACTTTCCTTGACTGTAGTCATGTTGTGTGTCTGAACCAAAAGAGTGTGCGATAAGGAACCTGGCTTTCTCATGCCAGACCAGCGCCATTTCCCTTTTCTTTATTCCCTGGTTTTGACGCTAATTCAATCCAAATAATATTTTGGAATTGGTCCATTAAAATTTTTTAGAATGAATTAGTTGAAAAACATCAGAAATTTTTATGTTTCAAAAAAATTGGCCTGTTAGGTAATAGCGTTAAAATAGAAAGAAAATAACCCTTGGTTTCCAAATTACTTTGTTTAGTTCATTTGTTTGTAGAAGAAGAAATAAACGTCCAAACAAATTGTAAAATATGGGTTAAACTGCATTTTCTTTTTCCTTTTGAGAATACCATGTGTTAAGAATCAATATCTTTGTGTAAAGAAGAAAAAAGGAATATACCGGATGAAGAAACTTTTAACCTTGTTCTTACTGACCTCTTCGTAACCCCCCCCCCCCCTCCCCCGGTTCTCTTCATATTTTCATGTGTATTAAAGATAAATTATTAATAATTAGGTGATTTTAAGATTTTCTGGAAACTTACCTTTTACCAAAGGCTTTCCGAAATGCTTAAAGGTTTTAATACAATGACCGGAAGTTGGTCTTAATAGAGATTTATGTTCGCAAAGAAAACCCAGGCACTTGGTCTAAAATCCAAGCTATAAAGGGATTGTAAAGGAAAAATGAAAGAGGGTATAGGCTGAAAGCTAATCACTTTAGCTCTTGATTGCGACCCATGAAAGTTATATCTGATGTTCATGTCTCGAGAAATTGAAGTACAATTTTGTATAGAAATGGTAGGTTTAAACAAATCATATTCAGGAAATGCGAAACCAATCTGAAAACAAAGATATCCCAGAGAAACCTATTTGTAACTAAGATTTTCTAATAATAATATTAATAAATAAGTCCGTATGACGTTATCATAACTCCCACCAATGGTAGTGCAGTATACTGCTCACGTGATAAAGACAGTATACTGCACTCTCATTGGTGGGAGTTCTGCTGCATATTTATGAATTTTCGTATAAATTTGACACAGTGTTATATCAATTTCTCGAGACAGGAACATCAGATATAACTTTCATGGGTCGCGATCAAGAGCTAAAGTGATAATCTTTCAGCCTATACCCCCTTTCATTTTTCCTTCACAGTCCCTTTAAGTCTTCAGGCACATGTTGGTAGGTGAAGTTATATTTTTGAATATTTATGTCAAGGGTTAAAGAACATTTTTCAGTGCTGTTAATATTAAATACTTTTTACTATTAGTAAATTAAAAGGATCCATAAACAAATGTTTATTTTTTAAATAGTCCTGGGCTGGGAACTTTTGAATGGTGGATATCGGGATTAATGCTTGATCCACTCTTTTTCTTAATCTCAAGATTAAATAATGCTTGTTCTCCTCTTGTTATTAATCTCCAGATTAATTAACCGATCGGGATTAAGGATATCCTATTCTAAAGTTTTCAGCTCAGATTAATTAACTGATCGGGATTAAGGATATCCCATTCTAAATTTTTCAGCTCAGCTACTTAAAATAACTAATTCACATCGATAAAATAAGTTATGTTTTAAAAAGATGGCAATGTTCGATTCACAACGCTATCCTTGAAACCTGAATCTGATCAATTTAAATGTGGTTAATTTCTATATTTCTTCTTATAACCAATAAATGTGCAAGTCGCTTCCTCAGAGAGCCTGCAAATGAAAATAACCAGTTGAAAGAAACCAAAACATATTCATAATTGATTAGACAGAGCTTTTAACGGTACCGTTGTGATCTAACTTTATGCTTTACAAGCATATTTTGCAGATAAATTGATGGTAAAACAAAGAGGTAGTTTTTTATTTGAAAAACATAAAAATTCCTCTGAGACCGAATTTAAAGAATTTGAGCCGCGGCTTAAATTTAAGCCGCGGCACAAATAGGGTTAGTTCCAATTAAAATTGTATTTAATTTTTCAAGATTGAAGCCGGCGCTCAATTAAAACGGTTTTTTTGGGATTTGAGACGTGGCTTTAAATCATTAAATTCGGACACTGCCTAATTTCTCTACTTTTCTATTTATTTGTCTAGGTAGTGTCTACTGTCTAGCATCTTTTGATAAGGATTTGTTGCAAATTATCTAGTTAGTTAAACAGTTATCTCCTCAGCTAAACTAACCAGACTAAATTTCCCCCTCCTTCGTCTTCAACAAGGTACAGGGTGTCCCACGAAACATGACAGTTAGTGAATGGTTTAAAATGTCTTCTTCCATGATTTGTAAAGTTTTTTGATACCAAAGAGAATAATAAAAAATATTGTATGGGAGACATACGATTTATTTCAAAGTAAAATTTATTTGAGTAAAAGATTTTTTAAACAAAAAGTCTTCAATTTCTAATACCGTATATGGAAGAAGACATTTAAAACTATTCACCAACTGTCATGTTTCGTGGGACACCCTGTATGTATTCTTACGGTTCGGGGAATAGGGTTTGTGTACATTTCACTGTAACGTATTGAAATTTGTTTAAGATAAATAAATGATAGTTATATTTAACTGAACCCGGAATTTCCACCCAAGCCCGGCGGGGAAGTTCCGACATTTGTTTACAATCTTTGTTATTTTTTTTGAGTTTTGACAAAACTAAATCTAAAAACGTCACATTTAAACCTGTACAGTGTACGCACTATTCCCCTAGTACCAGTTAAGTTTAGTTTATATATCTTAAATAGACCGTTATGCATTTTCTTTGATATCGACTAGCTAGTTTTATAGATCTATGAACGATCAACATTTTAGCTTTGTTTTCCGGTTTTTATCTTAAGTATGGTTCTTTTATTAATGATATTTTTGTTTCAAAACATTTTTGGAATAAAAAAGTTGATTTTGTTTAAAAGATGAATATCAGCCCTAAAATACGCAGAACAGTTATCAAGGAGTCATATTCATTAACACAATGTCCGCGATCTATGCTTAGAAAACGCGATTTACAGTTAGGAGAAATCGAAGGAAATTATAAAATCTCGTCTTGAATTTTTTTCAATAGATTTTATACTTTATACCTAAATCTCAGTAATTGTAAAAAGAAATATGCAAGAACAGTTTTAAAGAGCTTTATTTAATTATTCAATTAAAAACTAAATATCTGCAGCATTCCATTATTAGTAGGTTTAGAAAACGACTTTTTATAAACTGGGTTTAACTGTAGTAGAGGACAAATTTGCAGATTGTAGAGTAGTTGGAAATTATTTGAATAATGTTAAATCACTTTTCAAAAGTTTAAAACCAAACTTTATAGCACAATATCTAAACCTCTTTCTGAATAAATAGAAGGGAAAAATATCTCCAACTAACCTTTCTACAATTGCCATATTGACAAGAAATATATTTTTAAATAAGAAAGTTTAAGAATAGGATTGATTTTAAAATCATTATTGTTCTCGTCGTGTACTAATTTAAATCAGGGTAAAGACAAGAATTTCTAATTTTACTTTATCTTTTGATAAAAAAATGATTAAGAAAATTCTTCTTTTGGGATTTTTTTCATCAGAATTTAAAAGTATTCACTGCTTATGGATACAGTTCAGAATCTAATGGCCAGATCGCAAAGTTTCTTATTTTTAACTTTTATTTTCTCCTAGAAATTAATTCTGACTTTTTATTTTACTCTAAGCTTTTCTAAATTTGCATGATAAAGATACTTCTTCACTTTGAATAAAGAGTATACAGTACAATATACAGTACACTATGCAGTACACTATACAGTACACTATACAGTACACTATACATATTACATATGTTGCAAATAGATTCTAATACAATGGATGGCAACGTAGAATTTGTACAATTTGTACAGCTGTATTCTTACGTCACAAGTGTCAACTCAGTCTTTGTGTCCGACAAAATTATTAATGATAGTGATAATTTTAGAATAAAGTGTTTATCTTACAGTAAAATAAGAGCAATTTTAAGTGTTCTTTATTTTCTGTTTTTACATTTTTTGTGAGAAAATTTTGTTTTCCTTGTTATATTTGATACTTGTGACGTCGTGTATAATTGGTTCATTTCTCTGTTGCCACCTATTGTACTTGATAATCTATTTACATATATGTTGTAGTTGTAGATAGAAAATATATTTTGTAATATATGTTTATAAATAGTTTTATAATTATAAAAATACCGGAAATTGTTGGTATTGATTGAAATGCTTCATAAAAAAGTGTCAAAAGTTTTGAAAGTACATTAAGGAGATGAATGAGAAATAGAGAGGGAGGGGGGAGGGGGGGACAGAAAGTACTCTAAAAGCAGAAGATGAACATCTTTCTATAATATATACTTTGCTTGTCTGGGTGTTTGTTTGTTTGTAACCAATAAACGTCAAAACGGCCGAACCAATCGGGCCCAAATTTTGTGTGGGACCTCCTATGACCCCAGGGAAGTTTTTTGAAACATTCAAATAGGAAAAAAAATCCTGCAAAAAAAGGGAATTTTTTTTCTGAAAATGCGCCAATTCAAAAACAAAATCCCCAAAAGAAATCAATATTTAATTTAAAAAAACAACAATTTAGGTTAAAACATTTAAAATCCTAGAATTTTGGCTAAATAAATATTTGATCTAAACAAATTTTATCTGAATGAAGTTCACATGAATGTCGCTTTCAGCTCTTCAGAATAATTAACGTCAGAGCTAATAAATTAATATTTAGGCTCACTAACTCATATTTTAGAATTTAAAGGGATTCTTACCGGAATTCAGAGCGATCCTTTAGTTAAAAAGTTTTATTTAAGAGTTGACTAAAAAAGCGGGGGTCAAATATCAAATATCAAAATGATCCCAAAAAAGTTTACATCCCACTGATGCAATTTTTCTTGATCAAAGATAATTTTTAAACGTATTTTTATTTACTTTTTATTCTTTATAATTTTTTATCCTTTTTAAAGTTTAGCAAACTAAATTAACCAAATCTATCCGTAAATCTAATAAGCTTATAATCATAAAGTTTTTAATCAAGTTGAATAGGGATTTAGGCTGATTCTTTAAGCCGCTAGACAATCATATACCAAGTTGTACTTTCCTTTATTTTATTCTTCTGTACGTACCTACCCTCTTTTTAACAATTATCTACCATTTGAAAAATATTTTCCATCCTGTTGAACATAACTATCGATTCTTCTGCGATAATTGTCTCCCCTTCTAAAAATATTACCCTTATATGATAATTATCTTCTCTTCTACGATAATTATCTACCCTTCTGCGATGATTATCTATCCTTTCTTTCATATTTATCTACCCTTTTGCGATAATTAACAATTCTTCTGCGATAATTATCTATTCTACTGCGATAATTATCTATAACTCTGCTGCGATAATTGTCTTTCCTGTCTGTGATAATTATCTCTCCTTTCCTCGATAATTATCTACTCTTTTGTGACACTTATCTACCTTTCTGTGATATTTATCCACTCGTTATCTAAATTTCTGCGAAAATTATCTACCCTCCTGCGATATTTATCTAGTCTTTCCGCGATATTTATCTACTCTTCTGTGCCAGTTATCTTCCGTTCTTTGAAAATTATCTACTCTTCTGTGAAAATTATCTACTCTTCTGTGACAGTTATCTACCTTTCTGTGATAATTATTAATTCTTCTGTGACAGTTATCTACCTTTCTGCGATGATTATGAACTCTTCTGCGATTATTATCTACTCTTTTGCTATAAGTATCACGTTATCAACCTGTCTGCGATCATTATCTACTCTCCTGCGATAATTATCTACCTGTCTGTGATAATTATCTAGCTGTCTGTGATAATTATCTACCCTTCTGCTATAAATATATCCTTGTGCGATAATTATCAACCCTTCTGCGATAAATATCCTGAATCAGATAGTTCGCATTAAAGCAGCTGTGAAACTTAACTTGGATCCATACCTATAATATGTCAGTTATTAGTTTAATAAGAAATTAATTAAGTTTTTGCCATAAACTCAAATCTTCTGATCCCAATATCTTTGCTACCTGATGGTGCAAACCTTTGATATTTCACACTTAGATTATTTTATCTTTAAGTATTAATAGTTTGAAATATCTAAGGTCTACGACATTGGATTACAAAGATATAGAGATTAGAAAATCAGAGTTTGTGGTAAAAACTCAACTCCTTTGTTTAGAACTTGATATTTCTAGTCTAAGAAGATCTTGTTTTTTTTTATAAAAGTCACGATTTATAAAGACTAGACATATATTTTTGTGACCTCATAAATCTGGATTTAGAATAATTCTAATTTTAAAAACTGATTGTTTTCAATTGCGGGTTCTCTAAACAATGTGACTTCAAATTTTTTACTGAGGGAAAAAAAGGATTTATCCAAATGAAACACTTTAACCTAGTAAAACCACAATATCTTCACATTATTGATAAAATAAAGTTTTCCATCGCTACCGTTGTGAATCAACCGTTGTAATCTTGACACCGAGGGTTACTTCACATTACAACGAAGTCCCTGTAAACTGTTTGTGTCGCATTATTATAAACACGGAATACATAAAAAGTCTGATACAGTTAGAAGTCTAAATAATTGGTCCAACCACGTTTTTTTGTGTTAAAATCTTTTTATACAAATTTTTGGTCATTTTTCCAACTAATGGACCGGAAACATGGAATAAATTTTATAAATCATTGTTGAAAGAATATTCAGATAATCTATCTTCTGATAATATTCCCCGTTCTCATAGTTTATAGAAACTAGTTCTATACTTTGCTTCAGAGTCATTTTCCCCCTTCAAGATACGGTTCGGAGTCAGATACGGTTCATGGTTCCTCTTTCAGTAGCGGAGATACTCGCCTAGTGTATACACTGTAAACATTACATCTTCAAGCAAACCCGAAACACACTTTTTATCAACATTTTTGAAAATTGTCAGAAAATGAATTTAAAGAGTGATTAATCATGGATAAAGGAAAAAATTCAATTTTTGGACTTCGTCTTTTTATTCGTGTATTTTTTCATGCGGCGTGGCCTTGTTTAATAAAAGAGGAAAATTTTGAATAATCGTTCGAGAACGTTTGAAATTTTTAATAGATGCAGCTCAGTGTGCAGAGCTGGAGTAAAAACTATATCATATCCTTTTCAACATATCACAGCATGTAGTTTTGTAAGGAAGGGAAGAAAAGTTTCCCCTCTTTTAATGTTTAGAGTAGGTCATAAGAAGCAAAAAGCCTGGGATATCCAGCAACTAAAGAAACAATTTATTTCTCAGATCTTTAGGTTTTAAATTCAGTTTACTAAACATTAAATCATGTTGACAAATTTTACGAAATTTAGATGTAATATTCTGAAAAGACGGGGAGGGGGGAGTTATCTTGGAAATAGGCACAAAGGAATTGAGTCTTTGCAACAAACTCTGATTTTTTATTTATACACTATCAGATTGCAAAGATACCGTGATAATTAGGGTTTGTGGCAAAAATACCTTTATGTGTTGAAGGGGGGGGGGGGGTTACGGTTACGGTGTTAGGTACTTTTCCAAAGGCAACTTCCCAAGTGGCAATTTCCCAAATGTATACTTTCCCTAATGACAATTTCCCAAGAGGCAACTTCCTCATTATATCAGAATTAACCATTTTTAAAGAAAAACGACAATATCTTTCACATTATTATTCAGATGAAGGATTAAATTGGTACTTTTGGGAATCGGGCCTTTTATTGAAATGACGCTTACAGTCCCTTTAAAATCGTTCAGTTGGGACATTTGATTTATAAAAATAAAGTATGTGCTGTTAAACTGGAACACTGGGCGTTTTTGACATTTTTTTCTAAATATTTTTTTACCGATTTGATCCCCTGTTAGTGCTGTTTGTCAATGTCGAAGATACATTTGTGTATGCAGATTTACAGACCTATTCTCCTGATATATAGATAGTTATATTAAGAGGCGAAGTTGGGAGGTGTAGGGTTAATTGCAGTTGACATTCCATCACTCTTATTTTCCCTGCTAATTGATTGCAGATTAATAAATGATATTCTAATATACATTTCATGAAACAATTTTAGCTTTTCAAGCTTCCCTTTCTTATTCTCGCACAGTACTCCAATAAAGTAAAATTTTGCGCAATTTTCTGTTAAAATTGACAAATGCACAACAAATTTTAGAATAATATTTTTTATATTTTGTACAGGGTCGTGTGAGTTAACGCAAAAAATAGATTACAATCGGTTTAGCCGTTTTGATGATAATTGGATTGATACTGCAGTTTCTAGGAGAAATTAAATCAAACTCAATGCTGCTATGAGTGAACTTTAAATTCCTCTAACAAACTACAGTACATTACTTGTCAAGATAAATATACATATATAATAAGTTAAATATGACTACAACAAAAAGTATTTTTATAAAAAGAAAGATTAACAATTAAAGTTGTTTGATTTTTCTCTTGAACCTGGTATTGTTCTTAGTTTTCATAAATATACCCCGGCAAACTTTATCTTGCATCATTTATATACATTTATCATTAGAACAATCTTAAAAACATCTTAGAAACTATTTAAATTTTTTTTTCAAAGGAACTGTAAACGTTATTTCTAGTGACCCTCCATTTCTAGACTGGCAAATCTGATTCACATAGGTACCCTTAAAAGCTTTGTCTGATATGAATTTGATATCTATGTTTTGTTTTCGAGAACTGATTTTTTTCATTTATGGTTTCTCTACAAAAGTGACTTGCGCATTTCTTGCTTCTGAAAAATAATCAAAATTAAACACTTCAAGATTGGTCAGATTAAGGTTTAAAGAAGTGTCCGGCAATGTATGGTAGTTGAAATGAGAATTTATTATTGTGGAGAAATTTATGAGGATTCATTTGAGACATATAAAACGTTTTAATGATGTATAATTACTGAGTTTGAGCGCAAAGTCGACGTTTAAAACCACCCATTTGGTTGTTTACGGTTTTAAAATCGATTTTTTTTAGTATTAAATAACGATGCCAAAAAGTGTTACAAAAATTCTACAGTAAACTGATGGGACGTTTAGAAACATATTTCTCAATTAAAATTTTCCTAATAAATCAATATTAGAATCAATTATTTATTTTACATCATTATATTGAATTTCTTATTCTTTATGTATTTCTTCGCAGATTTCTTCAAATTCTTCAAATGTCGTCTTTTCAATTAAAATTCCAATAACTGAATAAGATTACTTATTTTCGATGATAACAGTTATTTTTTTCTCAACCTGTTCCTTAACAACTAATTAGTTTACTGTAAAATTTTTACTACATTTTTAGTCGTCGTTATTGAATAATTTTTAAAAACCGATTCTTGAAATCATTCCTCAAAAATGAACAATCTATGACTATTTTAAAGATTTAGTTTGCTGTCTTACCGAACAAATATGCACCGTAAAAACGTCTCATAGGTCATAGGTCTCAAATGAATCATAAAATTTTTTTCCGCAATACTACATTCTCAGTTCAACTACTTTGTTTTATGGAGGTCACTTAAAGCTACTACGAAAATCCGTTTAAAGGAATTTTGAAGAAATTTGGTGGATTTACAATAATTTATTTACTTTACTAAAAGTTTAAATTGGGCATCAAAGCAACTAACATAATTTGTATTTTTCGACTTTATAACATATCTTTTTTAGATTTTTATCAGAAATCTTTTTCAATTATTTTTAATCTGTTCAGTTTTGAACGTCAAAAAAAATCTCTACGAAAATAAATTTCTTCTAAGTATTTTAAAAATAGCGTTAGGTAAAATCCTTATTGTTAACTACCTTTTTCTAAGATATGGATAATTATTATTATTTTATTAATAATCGGCTCCTCATTTACCTAGACAAAATCCCTTTAAAGGGACCATCTCCATTTACCTAGACAAAATCCCTTTAAAGGGACCATCTCCATTTACCTAGACAAAATCCCTTTAAAGGGACCATCTCCATTTACCTAGATAAAATCCCTTTAAAGGGACCGTCTCCATTTACCTAGACAAAATCCCTTTAAAGGGACCATCTCCATTTTTAGAGTGACATTTACAACGTGACCCTATAAAACGTTATCCTTAATTTTCTACCTGAAGATCAATTATTTTTAATTATGGAGGACTTGCGGATTTATGCAGCAGAAACAATAAGGAAATTGTCAGAAACAAACACTGTTCCAGGAAGAAAACAATGATATATCATTCACATTGTTACTGAAAGGAAGGGTTTAACAAGGTTATAATGCAAGGAAAGTTATTTCAGAGGTATACGTATCTTTTGTACTGCAGTGTACTGTCACTGGGCGGTCATGTAAACACAAGACGGATGTCGAAGCCTTACATGGGATCCATCTTTCACATAAAAAATCAATGAAATATTCTGGTCATAAGAAACTTTTATGGTGAATTATCAAAATGATCAAAATTAAATGCTTTTAGCCTCCTCGGATTCTAAACTAACACTGATGCATCTATTCTTGTTTACAAATTCCGCCCAAAGAGAACTGGTGTCAATATGTATACGCGACCGCAATTAACTTGCCTTGCATTAGTACCTTGAAGTACTCCATCTCAATTTAAAAGTTCAATATTAATTATATTTACATCCTAATATTAACATTAATTAATGGACAAGGGTAATCTTCAAAAGTTCCGAGAAAGCAAAAACATACCTTTAAGTTCAGTTTTCCTACATTCCGCTAAAATAGCTGGAAGCAAAAATCGCCAAATGACATTCTGAGAGAAAATTAAAATGTGTATCATGAGGTAGATAGATAGATAAATTAAACATAACATTGTTTACTTACTTGACCCAGGACTGTACAATGTTTAAACATAAGTGGGAGCTTTCTACATATTTGAAATTATTGTTGTTCTAATGTTGATTCGGGAACAGGGACTTGACTTGATGTGTAACTTTTACAGTGTGTTGTAGGAGCTGAAATAATCTCAAGTTAGTTTTGCATTCAGACTTTTCGAGTGAAAATGTAAGTGGACTATGTGAAGTGATTTATTGATTGATAAAGAATATGTGCGCAAAGAAACTATACTCTTTTATGGTATGAGATGCGTATAATCAAAGATGCAGGCGAACGTAGCATTAGCGATGACGGGGGTTGGAGTTCCTGTTCCCAGGAAAAAGGCGACCATCATAGGTGCCCTTGCTGCCTCAGGTTAGAGAATAGAGATAAATAGATATTTTTAAATAAAGAAAACTTTACTGTTTTTAATGGTGTAATTGTACAGTGGACAGTGGACAGAGGTTATATAAGTTTATATTTGAAATAACATATGAAGAAGAAAAAAACATTTAGAGATAAAGTACATTAAACACATAACTGTACTGTACGGAGTAGTGCAGTAATTTAGAATAAAAACTATGACCAAAAAATGACTCTAGGACTCAGTCCTAATAGCGGACAGGATCTGATCGAACATGTACAGTTCCGGAATGTACTTCACGTTAATGTAAAGTACAGTACTGTTCAGTACGTGAAAATACAGCACAGTACAGTACAGGAAATTAATTTCCCATGTTCTCCTACTAGAAATTCATTCATGTACATTGTACAAGGTTTTTTTTACAAAATCAGAAAATATAAATAATACCCAATTTTACAAAAATAATACTCATTGTGCGTGGGTCCTGTCTTACTTACGTATTATTCTTGGTTTCCATTTTGTTATACTAAGTTGTTGGATCCCTGTGTGTTAAATGTTTATTTTGTGGTAAAAGACCAGCGTCCGATCATTAACATAATACATATAGAATAATATAGTCCATTTCTATACCAACTGTATCTGGGTTCAAGGGGCGTAAATATTTGGTATAATCATAATTATGTTTCTTAATGAAGATGTTATATAAATACTGTATATGGTCGGGGGATAAAACAAATAACATATTACGGATTCATTATTGAAGAAATGACAAGGGTTCCCATTGATTGGAACTCGGCAAAGAATTTTGAAGCATACAGATCATCAGAACTATTATTTAAATAGATTTACCTTTAAATATTTATTGAGGAAAGATTCTATAGTTCTCTGGTAGATTCTACAGTTTTACGGTAGATTCTATAGCTCATCGGTAGAATCTACAGTTCTCAGGTAGGTTCTATAGTTCTCTGGTACATAGTAGATTCTACAGTTCTCTGGTAGATTCTACAGTTCTCTGGTGGATTCTACAGTTTTACGGTAGATTCTATAGTTCTCTGGCACAAAGTAGATTCTACAGTTCTCTGGTAGATTCTACAGTTCTACGGTAGATTCTATAGTTCTCTGGTAGATTCTATAGTTCTCTGGTAGATTCAATAGCTCATCGGTAGAATCTACAGTTCTCTGGTAGATTCTATAGTTCTCTGGTACATAGTAGATTCTACAGTTCTCTGGTAGATTCTACAGTTCTCTGGTAGATTCTACAGTTCTACGGTAGATTCTATAGTTCTCTGGTACATACTGTGAAACCCTTAATAACGAATACATCGGAAAAATTCATCAAATGTCGTCTTGACAATTTTTCAATGAGCTTTATACTATATTACGTAAATTTCAGTATCTGCGAAAATAAATAGATAGTCATGAATATGCGGGAACAGTTTTAAAGAGTTCCATATAATCATTTAATTAAAAAACTAAATATCTGCAACATTCCATTATCAGAAAGTGAAGAATACGGCATTTGATGAATTCTTTCGATGTATTCGTTATTAAGGGTTTCACTGTAGTAGATTCTTCAGTTCTCTGGTAGATTCTACAGTTCTCTGGTAGATTCTACCGTTCTTTGGTTGATTCTACAGTTCTTTGGTAGATTCTATAGTTCTATGGTAGATACTACAGTTCTCTGGTAGGTTCTATAATTCTTTGGTAGATTCTATAGTTCTATGGTAGATTCTATAGTTCTCTAGTAAATTCTACAATTCTACAGTTCTCTGGAAGATTCTGTAGTTCTATGGTAGATACTACAGTTCTCTGGTAGGTTCTATAATTCTCTGGTAGATTCTATAGTTCTATGGTAGATTCTATAGTTCTCTAGTAAATTCTACAGTTCTCTGGAAGATTCTGTAGTTCACTGGTAGATTTTATTGTTCTAGTTGGTAGATTCTATAGTTCTCTGGTGGATTCTATAGTTCGCTGGTAGATTCAACAGTTCTCTAGTAGATTCTACAGTTCTCTCGTAGATTCTGTAGTTCTCTGGTAGATTCTACAGTTTTCTGGTAGATTCTATAGTTCTCTGGTAGATTCTACAGTTTTCCCGTAGATTCTATGATTCTCTGGTAGATTCTTTAGCTCTCTTGCAGATTCTACAGTTCTCTGGTAGATTCTATAGTTCTCTGGTAGATTCTATAGTTCTCTGGTAGATTCTATAGTTCTAGCTGGTAGATTCTATAGTTCTCTGGTAGATTCTATAGTTCTCTTGTAGATTCTACAGTTCTCTGGTAGATTCTTTAGTTATCTGGTAGATTCCTTAGTTCTCTGGTAGAATATATAGTTCTCTGGTAGATTCTACAGTTTTCTGGTAGATTATATGGTTCTCTGGTAGATTCTACAGTTCTCTGGTAGATTATATAATTCTCTGGTAGATTCTATAGTTCTCTGGTAGATTCTATAGTTCTCTGGTAGATTCTTTAGTTCTCTGGTAGATTCTACAGTTCTCTGGTAGATTCTATAGTTCTCTGGTAGATTCTATAGTTCTCTGGTAGATTCTACAGTTCTCTGGTAGATTCTACAGTTCTCTGGTAGATTCTATAGTTCTCTGGTAGATTCTTTAGTTCTCTGGTAGATTCTATAGTTCTCTGGTAGATTCTACAGCTCTCTGGTAGATTCTATAGTTCTCTGGTAGATTCTTTAGTTCTCTGGTAGATTCTATAGTTCTCTGGTAGATTCTACAGTTCTCTGGTAGATTCTATAGTTCTCTGGTAGATTATATAGTTCTCTTGTAAGATGATTACCAACAATAGACTTGAACTAATGTGAGCAGGCGTAATAAAGGTAATGAGCTAGGAACAATAATTACTCTACATAGTCTTCTCCTTCAATTATTCTGTTCTTTCAATTACGATTTATTCGAGAACAATGTTTTTTTCTTTATTGTCTGTCTAAAACTTTGAATAAAATAGTTGTATTAGAAATATCAAAAACATACAATTCTTCTTATTTTCTTGTTTTTAATGATTTAAATAGCTTGGTAATCCTGCTTTTTGATAAAAGTCAACCCACTCAATTTATAATTTTTAAACCAAACCTAAGAACATTCCCTTGGTTCATTTATTTGGACCTAGAAACCCATCCAAGCATATCTTTAAGATGTTTCTGATAAATATGTTCATGACAACCATTATTTTTGCTAAAAGTTACTTGGTATAGCTAAATAATCTATTAAAAGTAGAATTTTTAATAGTACTCAAACCAGCTCTTAGGCCGTACCAGATGCTACATAAAGTGAGGTTCAACCGTTTTGTTTGATTGATTGATTGACATTAAGGTAGAAAGATGTTAAAGACGCAAAGAGCAAGTCCTTTGCATATTAATATTTTCTGAAAAGATAAAAAGTTTTCAAGTTTTTTGAGGAAAAGTTTTATGTGGCCCACTTATTATTCTTGAATATATTTAGCATTATATCAAGTTCAGACATTTTAGAATTAGCTGAGATTATAAAATTTTCTCAATTTGTATTCCTGGAGAGAAACCCGCTCTCTTTCTTCAATTTATTTAAAAGGATTGTTTATGGTTTTTTAAAAAGACTAGAGGTAAACCTTTTGACTGTTTAATTCCTGTAGAAAATCTGTATTTTTTGTGGGCTGACAGAATAGGTAACAGTTTCTTTTGGATAGTCAGAGAATTCAACCAATGAAATCATCGTTCGCTGGAAAGCGGAAACGTCATCAACCAATTAGAAACCTAAGAATATTCTTTGACCAATAGTAGATTGCGAATGTACGAGTCAGCTGTTTTAAACGAATAAGAATTCATTTGAATTGGATTAACTTTATTGCTTACTCACAATATTACTATATTACTATAACCGTGCAAAAGTTCAGATTATTATGCAGATTAAACTAGGCACATATAAAAGACTAGTCCTTATTATAATTATATGAACGGTGAAACATGATAATATTATTTACCTAATATAGTATTCTTTTCTTTACATTTTCCTTTACTCACCTCATCCATCTTCCATTCTATACTATTCTTTATTCATTCAGCCAATCATTGTATTCTGTATTCTCCTCCTCTCTGTAAACAATTTAGAATATACTCAAGGATATTAATATGTTTCTGTATTCTGCTCTACTCTAGACAGTTTAAATTATACTCAAGGATATTAAGATGTTTCTGTATTCTGCACTACTCTAGACAGTTTAAATTATACTCAAGGATATTATAGAAAGGAATATATTCTGTATTCTGTATTCTGTATTCTGCTCCTCTCCAGACAGTTCAAAATATACTCAAGGATATTACATAAGGATTTATTCTGTACTCTGTATTCTGCTTCTCTCTTGGCAGTTTAGATTACACTCAAGGATATTATAGAAAGGATTGTATTCTGTATTCTGTATTCTGTATTCTGCTTCTCTCTAGACAGTTCAGAATATACTCATGGAGATTATTGAAAGAATAAATTAAATCTATTCTATATTTATGTTCACACTAATAAAGAAAAAAATGAAATTAAGGGTTAATCATAGCATTTTTGGATTATTTGTCATTTGGATTCAGTAGAAATTCCCTTTTTTAGAATTCTCGCGCATCCACCCCCCTCCCTCTTCTACGATTTTATCTAGCCCTGAAAGTTTTAACCATTTCTTTAAATGTTAGACATAACACAATAATCAAGCAATATACTTAACGAGTTTTCTATATTTATGATCACTGAAAAAAAACGTTACAGAAGTCTCAAGTCTTTTACTGATTCCGGAAGACGTAATTTTAGAATCAAAAACTAGAATTCAGTGTTTCCTTCATGAATTTTAAACTTAAATAATTTATTAATTTTTAACATTCCAACATTGCTAGTTTCATGAAGTGACACTGTGCAGCGGTAAAATGCTTTAAACTTACGTGGTAGATAATATCACTGGAGAATAGAATGGATGTACTATACTGGGTCTTTATTGGGAATTGGAAATATCAAATAAATACAGTCTTGATTTGGTCTCATTATAGGGGAAAGGTTAGACAGACGAGAATGGTCAATGTAATGTACCAATACCAGGGGTTAAATGTTCACAAAAACCAAGGAAGAAACATAAGGAATTCCATCACGTTAAACTAGAGTAAATTGCACAAAAAATTGAAATGTTCTGTTAACGAACGTCCGGTAGGATTGTGAATATTAATGGAATCGAGTCTTTTAATGAACGTCAAAACATTTTTTCATTCCATGCCCTTTCCGCTAAAACTAGGAGGCAGAAACGCCATGTGTATGTGTCTGTACCAAAAGAGTGTGTGTAAGTTATAACGAACCGAAGGCGTGTACTGTAGGTATATACACTACATAAGAATCTCGATATTTGTACAGTCTAGGAGAGTACATTTGTTTATTGCTAATTGTTTACTTAAAAATAAGTTTAATATATACATGTAATAGATTATTTATACATTTAAGTCAACACTATAATGCAAATTTTCATGCAAAGAATATAATTTTTATTAAAGTTTACAATAAGCTATACTCGTTATTTAAGCTTAATTATAATTGACGACATTGTTCTGCACTTTCCTTGACTGTAGTCATATTGTGTGTCTGAATCAAAAGAGCGTATGTGTGTGATAACAAACTCGTCTGCAAAGCATTCCGACTGACTTTCTCATGCCAGACCAGCCCCATTTCCCTTCCCTTTATTTTTATTCTCTGGCTAAAACCCTCTAGTTTTCAGTCAATGTACTGCAGATCATTGCAGTTCTTGCAGTACGCACCGTAAGCTTGTTTAGAGTGAGGTTTAATTTTTTTCTCTAAAAGTTTTATTCTCAAACACGCCAATTTCGAATTTAACCATACTTTAAACGTTCTAGCAGCTCCACTAGCCGTCACCACTCAGTTTGAAAATTCTCATTCAACATGACCTAATCTAGTATAATCCGTCGTAATCTATCCTAATCTAACCTAAATGGACATTTCTTGGAAAATTTCACTTTGGTATTTCTTAGTTATATCTTAAAGTTAGGTTGGGAACCCAGCTTTAACTGGAGCGTTCCATTTTAAATTTCACTTTGGTATTTCTTAAAAATAGCTTGGAAACCCAGATTTGCCTGTAGTTTTCCCTATAAGAGTCAACCAACTCATCTTAGAATGTTAAACCAGGCATTCCAGTGGCTATACCGCCACACTCTACTATATAGATGATATATATGATGGTGTAAATCTTTGAAATTTCTAACTTAGATTATCTGATCTAACAGAATTCATAGTTTGCAATATCTAAGGTCTACGACCATGTGTTACAAAGATATTGTGATTAGAAAATCAGAATCATTTCCTTCATCGTGTTTCCGAATCAAAATTTAAGGCAAATCAGTCCAGGGGTTCATGAGTTATTTTAGGAAGTACAATCAAACAAACAGAGATTACTACTTTAAGGGAGTGTTCGCGAAAAATGAAAGGGGGTATAGACTTACGGCGAAAAATAAGCGCTTTTGATCGATACTAATCGCTTCTATCTGTTGATTATTGGTTGTCATATCTGAATGATTTGCTTGGAATTAAATTAAATTTTTTACGATCCGAATTGAATGTTGCAACTTTCTGAATTTGTATGGACGCTACGTTCTTCAGTATAAGTCGTTTTTAGCAATTTGCTCCTTGAAGACGCAACAGATAGAAGTAAGATTAGCAGCGATCAAAAGCAATTATTTTTCTCCTTAAGCATACCCCCTGTCATTTTTCGCCAACACTCCCTTTAATATATATAGATATCTAGTTAAACTGATTACTTTTTAATAGCCAAACTAACAACAAGTGCTTTATAGTGCTAGAATGTACATGTAAAGGGCTACAGAAAACAAGGCTAACAACAAGTGCCTTGTAGTTCTAGAATGTACATGTAAAGGACTACTGAAAAGCATAAGTGAGTAAGAGCGGTAAAATCAAAGCCCAAGGCGTTGCGTCAATACAAATTCGACCCAGTCTTAACAATTGAAGAGAATTTTTACATACAGGTTTACATGCAACCTTAAATCTCCTAGTAATCAATTTTCAGCTCTAAAAATAAGGATTTCTACACTCGAACAAAGGTTAAAAAGGCACCGTATGTGAAGCATTTACACACAGATATCTCTGTACTCGATATACACAACGGTTTAAAGGGATCATAAACGTTTACACACAGAGATCTCTGTACTCGATATACACAACGGTTTAAAGGGACTGTAAGCATTTACACACAGATATCTCTGTACTCGATGAACACAACGGTTTAAAGGGACTGTAAGTATTTACACACAGATATCTCTGTACTCGATGAACTCAACGGTTTCAAGGGTACCGTTGTAAATCGGGCATTGACCTTTTCGCATGGAAGGTCACTTGACATTACGCTTACAGTCCCTTTAAGCTCCCTTTAAATATTTTTGTTCAAGTAGATGCGAAATAAAATTGAAATAAGAATTGTTGAATGAATTGAATGGTTAGATACGTGATAAATTGAAATGTATTTTTGTCAGGTTTAACAAATTGTGAAAAGAGTTTTCTACATGATCAGAATTCTTTTTAGCATTTCCTAACAAAGGATTGTAATCATTTAAACACACTGCAGTAGCTTTTACTTCAGTTCTTGTCTTATATTCGACAATATAAATATATACCCTTGCCTGATAACCTAAAGGAACTGGACTTGTAATTAAAAGATAAAATGTTGTTGATCGATTTTAGAAATAATTTTATAAAACTTCCAGGATTTAAAAATTGTATGATGTTCAAGTTTGTTAAACTTTTAATCTCGTTGTCCTAAAAAAATACAAATTTTAAAAACGATCCGAAAACGATCGTTGCAGCACGTTTAACATCGTTCTTACATCGTTTTTGGATCGTTTTTGAGTCGTTTTTTATTCCTTCTGCCAGGGTTAAAATTTTAAGAGAAGCAAAAAAATTTGCTATAACTCTTCCATAATTTGCTACTATTCCATAATTTGCTACTCTTCCATAATTTGCTACTTTTCTATAATGCCTATTTTTAACCTTGAAAGAAAAGAAATGCAAAAAACTCCAAAAAACCAACCAACTGAAAGCACATCACTACCTACATTTATAGAGTGTCATGTCCGATACACAACGGTTCACTTAAGACCTTTAACTAATCTAATCAAGGATGAGAAAGCTAGCCTTCTAATTCCCCAGAAACGCTTTTGTTATTAGTAATTTTGTATGCAGGCTGTTTTATATCATGGAAAGAGGGGATGGGTCCAAAAGCACCCCCCCCCNCCAACCTATAGTAAACATAAATAGCCCAACCGGGACAGGATAAACTATCATGCTTACCGTAAATTAGTATTTTCCTTGGAATTGTGGAATAGGGAAGAAGTGTAAAATAGGACCCTTTTATCATTTATCAATCATTAAATTATAAAATTTGTTGCTTTTATATAAAAAATTCTGTATACGAATAAAAACTAAATACTTTTTTTCTAATTCAATGTATGAATAAGATATATTAATGTTAATACTGTTTTCCATTATTATTCATATGTATTGACATATTACATATATAACACAGTATTCATTAAATACATATTACATTACGACTGAACCTATGTAAAACATATTTTTATTTCAGCCTTAAAGGGACTGTAAGCGTAATTTCAGTGACCCGAGTCACGACTGTACCCTTTAAAGCTTTTTCTGGTCAAGTATGAATGATATATCAATGTTAATAAGTTCGAAAACTGATTATTTTCATGGCAGTTTTTCTGCAAAAGTGATGTGGCGCATTTTTATTGTTGGAAAACATGTAGGAATTATTTATATCAAATACTCTTTAACCCTAGAAAAACGAGATTATCTTTTACATATTGAGTAGAGAAAAGTCATTTTTGTACGTATGGAAGGTCACTTATATTATGCGTATAGTCCCTTTAACGCTTAATAGATTTTTAAATGAAAGCATTTGGGTTTTCTATTTCTAGCTCTCATAGACATCTTGGAGAGAAGCTTATACTTAAAAATTAAGAAGGTATATTTATGTTAGTTTATAAATAGGTGAACATTTTTAATAAAAAAAATTGTAAAAGAATAGTTTTTGGTAGACTTGAGCTTGAATGAACTAGATTGGATTCATTTTTCTTTAATGTTTTCCAAGTTTATTTGAAAGTAGTTTATCTTAATCAGATGTTCCCTCCTATATAAGAAGTATAAAAGTTTTCATGCCTTTTTCCATTTTCATGTTGTAGTCAAGAACATAAACATTAAATATTAATTCTCTCAAGAAGAATAAGATAACTATATGTACAAATATTGCCCTCTGTTTAAACCCTTTTTAACAATAACTTTGTTACCTTTTAAGAGCAAATTTTATATTATAGATGTATATTATATTTTATATTACTAGAAATTCAAGGCGCTTCGCGCCCTTCTTTCTAGTTTTTATATTTTATATATATTATATTTCTATAATTGTTACAAAGGAGATAGTTTCACTAGTAATGCAATGGATCTGTTTCACTGAAAAAATTACTGTGTCAATCATGTTTAATGGAAATTGTAAGTCATACTTTGAGCCGAAAAATCGTCTTCCTATTCCAGGGTTTTCTGGTTTTCACTGTACATACACTGCACTGTAGCTATATATATGTTCAGATTGTTAAATACAACTGTACATACACTGTACATACACTGTACATACACTGCACTGTAGCTATATATATGTTCAGATTGTTAAAAATTAAAATTTAGTAAATTTGAGAGTGTGTTAGTCTTGTCTCAACTAGTTGCAAACTTAATGCTAATTGGTTGAATCCAGCAAACTTTGCCTTGAAAACAAACAATGGTAAACCACTGCAAATACAACACCAGGGAGTCAGGGGAGGAGGGGGANAAAGGGCGGGGGACGGTTTTAAAAAGTTGAAAAAGAGAGATACATGCACATAGCAAAGTACGTAAAATTTAAATAAATTTCCCTTCAGATAGAAATTTGACATGTCTTTAATCAAAACACATTTTATTAAAGAGCTTTTAAGAGAAACACAAATGGATTCTCATACTTGTGTTTAAAATTATACCTATTGGAGCTACGAGGTCACAAAGTCGTATTCATTAGTTGTGATCTTCTCCTTCTAATTAAAAGTTTGTGTTGTGCTGAATATTCTGAAATTTTTTTTTTTGGTTCAAATTGTTTCTGAATACTTCTGAAAAATTTAGTTAATAATTTTTGACGATTTATTTACAATCCTTGGAGCACTTTAGAGTTTCCGGAATATAATTTTCTTGGATATAAACTCTAAATTCTGCTCCCATCCTCCCAGTACATGTGGGAGGTGAAACAAATTTATCTTATTTTGAGAAAATTCTAAATTTTCTCCAGAATATATGATGAGATGTGTAAACTAGCATGGTTGATAATATATAGATGTAATCAAGGAAAATTGAGGTAAATATTTATATTTACCTCCAGCTGACGAAGGGTTTTAAATGATAGTAAAAGATATTTACTAAAAACAGAGGGCTACATTGTGATTTTGTAAAGATAGGGGGGGGGGGGCGTCTTTTCTGTTGTGTCAAATTGTACATGCATTGTAATAAGGAGCACAGAAGACATTTTTGTTTCAGAATGACATGCTAGAATTTTTAATCTTTTTGATAAAAAATTACACCACTTTATGCCACTTTTTGGCCCTTTCAGTCCCAGTGAGAGGGAGCTCACCTCCCTCCCCCCACATTCTGCACAAATTAATACAAAACTAGATGCATGGAAAAATGTATACATAGTTTTTATAATAAAATAGATTTGTTTGGAGGTTTCAGAATTTCCTAATAAAACCAGCAAAGGTTTGAATGCAAAAAATAGTGCAATGTTTAGAATTGGATGTATATATTGTACATTGTATGTATTATAATTCCAGTTTTCATGGTTATGAATTTTGATGTGACACAAAATAAGTTTATTTCACCCTGGAATAGACCTTCATACATAAGAAGAATTATCAAAGTAACCCTAAATTATCAATAACCCCCAAAAAAATGTTTTTAGATGTCAATAATAAGTCCTTTAATAATAATTCCACTTGTATTGAATTCCTTTATACTTTTACTCTATATATAAAGATACAAAATTCTAATAATAATTTTAAAAATAGAATCCTACAGTACATGCCTAAACTACTATAATACAAGTATAATAAAATAGGCTTTTAGGGTTCTCCACACTTCTCTTTCGGTGAACATTTTTGCTGGTAAAAACAACAACCGCCCATAACCCCTCCCCCCTGATCACCCGATACAAACAAACAGACTTTGTGCAGATTTCCAAGAAAATTTTTATGAAGAGCATTATGAAGGAGGATAGGATTTTATGAAAAAAGTTGCATACTTAACTATTTAAATGATTTTACATAAGAATGAATTGATCGTGCAGAAAAATTAAAACTAGGCGTTTAATCATACAAATATAAACAAAAACAAATACAAAACAGAACTTTAAAATTTTTTAACAAAAGCAAATAAGGTTTAAGCATTTATTTTCAATGAAACCAAATAAGGTTCAAGAATTTGTTTTCAATAAAACCAAATAAGATTAAAGTATTTATTTTCATTGAAACAAAATAAGGTTCAAGTATTTATTATCAATAAAAACAAATAAGGTTCAAACATTTGTTTTCAATCAAACCAAATAAGGTTAAAGTATTTATTTTCATTGAAACAAAATAAGGTTCAAGTATTTATTTTAAATTTAAACCAATAAGGGTTAAGTGTTTATTTTCATTTAAACAAGATAACGTTCAATTATTTATGTTCAATGGAACCATAAGGTTCAAGTATTTATTATCAATGAAACCAAATAAGGTTCAAGTATTTATTATCAATGAAACGAAATAAGGTCCAAGTATTTATTATCTATGAAACCAGATAAGGTTCAAGTATTTATTATCAATTAAACCAAATAAGGTTCAAGTATTTATTTTCAATGAAACCAAATAAGGTTCAAGTATTTATTATCAATGAAACCAAATAAGGTTCAAGTATTTATTATCAATGAAACCAGATAAGGTTCAAGTATTTATTTTCAATGAAACCAAATAAGGTTCAAGTATTTATTATCAATGAAACCAAATAAAGGTTCAAGTATTTATTATCAATGAAACCAAATAAGGTTCAAGTATTTATTTTCAATAAAAGAGTTTTCTGAATTATCCGACAGACAAATAAGCTCCTCTCCTATATGATATATATTTTATTAGATTTTCTATTCCTTTCCATAGGATTTTATCAAGTCCTGTTCGATGATGGTTTTTCATTAATGTTTAAGATTTAGTCAATTATGACACTTTTTAATTCTAACATTAAAAAACCAATCAAGAGGCCGAATTTAAAGAGGTTGAGCCGCGGCTTAAATTTGAGACGGGCCTCAAATATTGTTGGTTCCCCACTTAAAACTGTATTCAATGTTTCAAGATTTAAGCCGGCGCTCAATTGAAACTGTTTTTTTGACGGATTTGAGACGCGGCTCAAATTCATTAATTCGGACTCCGGTTTGACTTTTTCTGTGTTTTCCACCCCCAACTCATTAGACATTTAGTTAATATCTAACTTGATTAAATAGAGTTAGACATCATAGGAACTTAAACAATTTAATTATAGAAATGGACAAAGTATCAAAAATTATGAGACCCTCTTTTTACAGGCAGACATGTCTGCTTGACAATATGAGAATCTATAAGGAATTTATTTGTGGTTTAAAGTGCATCGTTGTGAATCCGATATGTCACTCCATAAAGGAATGGAGTCTTTTCCACAATTCTAATTCCTATTTCCTTGTAACCCAACGTTGTAGAGCTGAGATATTTAAAATTAACTATTAAGTCTGTTACGTTATATCAAATGATTTAAGTTTGAAATATCAAAGGTTTACACCATTAAGTTGCAAGGATATATGGATTAGAAAATTTGAATTTGTGGCAAACACTCAATCACTTTAGGGTATCTTGCAAGTATGTCTACAGTTCACTAAAGGAAAGGAGAAAATCCTCAATTTAAAAAAAAAACGAAAGAATTGAATGCTGGTGGAAGAATCTAGAACTTTGAAAAATCAGCCTTAGATTTTGGAAATAATAAAAGAAAAAATTGGTAGAAACTGTAAAATTTTCTGATTTTGGAAAACTACAAAATTAACTGGTAATTTAAGAAAATTTCATCAACTTATTTCCATTCCGATACTTGATATTCTCCCACAAATATGTATCATGCCAAACCAAAAGATAAGAATTTTAACATATTCACGCCTGAATTTAGTAAATCCTACCCTACCCCCGTACAATTACATGACCAGAATATTCCCTTGTGTGGTCCAGGATAAATGGGAAGTAAAGTTTAGACATACAATCTGCAGTTTGAATCTACTCACCAGAATACTGATTCTATACTCAGGTTCAGAATATACAATCTGCAGTTTGTACTCACCAGAATACTGATTCTATACTCAGGTTCAGAATATACAATCTGTAGTTTGTATCTACTCACCAGAATACTGATTCTATACTCAGGTTCAGAATATACAATCTGTAGTTTGAATCTGCTCACCATGGAATACGGATTCTTAACAAAAAAGAGAAGATTATGGATATCTAAAGCATTCTTGATCAGAAAAAGCTTAAAAGGGTACCGTTGTAAATCGGACATGGCACTCTATAAAAGGAGGCTCACTTGCAATGACGCCTAAAGTTCCTCTTAATGCCAATATGCAGTTTGATTTATAATTGTTGCCTCTGATCAATTAAAGAAATAAAGATTCAATATTTTTCATAAATTTTTTATTAAAATCTTATTCATCTTATTACATGGCTTTATAAATACAAAAGCAGAATGATAGGAATAGATTAAGAACATTTTTTGATAATTTACGAACAAAGTAAGAATTACCATTACTTCAAATTGATGTAATTTACTAGAACATACATATTTAAATATACATTTTGGCACTTACTGGCATGGAGAAAATGTCTAAATCAAATGATTAACTTACCTTGTAATAATAATTAGTTCAGGCTTAGGTTTGAATTCACGACTTGAATAACTTTGTAGAATTAAAAGTTTATAACAACATTACATCTAACATTTACGAATTTTATACCCTAGTTTGATAGTAAAAGTGGAATGGGAGTCTTTGCTACAAACTCAAATTTTCTAACCTCATATTCTTTGCGACCTGTCAAACTTACGCTATGTGATGATTTATAGCAATCGTGTAGTTTAATACCAAAAATTTAAAAATTAAAAATTAGATTTTTGTGGCTAAAACTCTTTTCTTGTCCTGTTTAAAATTGGGTTTTCGCTATTTAAACAAATCTGGATCGGTAGAAAACACCAGACCTTTTACTATTAGAATTGTCCAAATTCTAATCTTTTTGTTGAAATAAACTGTAGTTTTATTGTAAATAACTTTTTATTTTATATTCCTGTTCAATTCCATCCTAATATAATATATATATTTCTATAAATATAGATAAGGTAGAAGGAAATAATTTCATTTTAAATTTACCCGCATTGGAAACAGGACACACTTCCTGTCCTCTTTACATAGACATTTGATATTAAAATAGAGAAATAACATTATACCGTATATTATACTTAAATAGTTGAAAATAAAATAAAATTCAATATATCTTGTACTGAGGAATAATTGCCTGAGAATAGGGCTGGGTGTCGTTAAAGGGAAACTATTTTCCGTTAACAGCTATATATAAAACTTTGAAAAATTTACATTTCGTGAGGAAACTGAACGATCATAAATTAACGAACGGTTTTGGGGTCGAAAAAAACATATTTTTACACCCAAATATGTTTTCCTGGTTCAATATAAATTATAATATAGACTAGATTTTTACACACACCCCTTTAATATTCATCTTTTCCTCTGTAATTCCCTATATTTATCACCCACCCTGACCCGATTAAATATCGTTAATAAACAACCATCATCAACAAATGTTAAAGATATTTCACAACCGTTAATTAAAAAGATTGTAAATTTTTAAAAGAACAAAAATAAAAGAAAGGATCTGCAGTTGCAGGCCTTTCTTAACGAACGTGGAACGAACGGTTTCAAAAATCCAGAAAATGCTCTGTTATGCCTGGGAAGACTTCATGATTAGTTTGTTAGATGTAAAATCAGAAACTATAATTAAAAAAGACTGCATTATTGTTTCTTTGAGAGGAGCTAAGCTCTCAGATCCAAAAGTTTGCATCTAAATTCAAAAGTTTCCATCTAAATCCTAATGTTTTGGCTTTGTTCAAATCTAATAAATATTAAAAGAACGCAAAGTTATATATTTTATTTTATTTAAAGGAATTGAGTCTTTGAAACAAAATCAAATATTTAAACCTCAATATCTTTAGAACCCGATGTTTTAAACGTTTGATATTTCAAGCTCAGATTATTTGATCTAACATAATTTTTAGTTTGAAATATCTAAGGTCTGCAACATTTGGTTCCAAAGATATAGTGATTAGAAAATCAGAGTATGTGACAAAGACTCAATTCCTTTCCAGTTTAAATGTAATACAGTGGAAAGGATGTGGTTGGGTACTGTTAAGAATAGTCCCATAAAAGTATAAAGTTGGTGCAAGTTATTAAACTTGGAAACTGTGCTGAAACTACCAGATTGGAGAATAAGGAATAAGGAATATCTCAAAAACAAATTTGACTGCAGAGTGCAGATAAATTAGAAAAGATTAGATCCCACTCAGGTTCAGAATATACAATCTGTAGTTTGTATCTACTCACAAGAATTCAATAAAACCAAATAAGATTAAAGTATTTATTTTCATTGAAACAAAATAAGGTTCTCCTCTTTCATAAGTTTACAGTGTAAAATATGATATATTTCCAGGAATTGTTCACCTTATTTTTGAATTTAGTATTTCAGTTAATCCTATTCACCGAATTATAATTTTCTCGCATCTTCGCAAACAAATTGCACGGAATTGTGTAGTTTTCTTCGAAAATTTTCTTTTCTTGGAAACCCTAGTTTATGTTTTTTGACTGTCCTGTAACCCCTTTGCCTTTGACATTCATAAATGTTGGAAGCATTTAAACTTATAATTTATTTGTTGCATCAGTTTATGTTATTGTATATAGTTATGTAAAACTTTATTTTGCTGTGGTGGTAGGTTGATTTTTTTATATTTCTTCAAATTGAAATCCATCCCAACTTTGAGATCAGGGTTTCCGCTTTACTAGTTCTGCAACGAATAAAATTTTATTGATTGATACTAAAATGAAAAATGCTGTAGTTTTCTGGTTCTTTACATTACAAATTATTTTCAGCAGTAACTTTTCTTAAAATTAGGAGTGTACAGAGAAAAAATTGATTTTTTATTTTGGATATTTTCCTGCAAAATCATTTTTTTCCTCAAAAATTTACTTAAGCAATAAAACGATAAAAGAAGATTTTATTATTTTACTAAAACTTTTTTGTTTCATCCTTGGCTCCTCTTTTTTCAGAGCTTATGAGAGAAACAAAAACATTTGGGGCAAAAATTAAAACAAGAAGAGCTACTCAGCTACTCACAAATTTATACCAGAAACATCGATTGAATTTTATCTTTTTCTTATTGCTAGAAGGGATTGGAGTAAACAGTAAAATATCAGATTTTTAGAATAATCTGCGATAAATGTCTCCTGACTGAAAACACTTCCTAGACACAGATTTGTAAGTTTATATATCAATGAAGTGAAAATATCCCCCATTGTGTAGAATATTTTTGCACGACAAGTAATCAACTATCATCTTCTTTACTTTATATCGGAGAATCGTATTCTGGAGAATGGAGATCAAGTTATTAAACGGGGATGTTTGTGTCCCCAAGATTCTAAGGGGGGGGGGGGGGTAATTACCCCCAGGATTCTAGGGGGGTAAGTAACCCCAATAACCCCCCTTATTTACGTCACTGGAGAATCGTATTCTGCAAGGTTAGATGTCTACACGAACAATACAGGTTTGAACATTAGTTTCTAAGTATATGCTAAAAAACTGCCGATCCGATCAGGCCGAAATTTTACTCGGATGCCCTAGCTAGGGTAGGTTAAGATTGAAAAATTTAGCCAAGAAAACAAATTCAGCATTTATTATTTTAGAAGTTCCTCCAACATTTCAGAAAATCCATAAATTGATTAAAATTTTAAATTTTAATGCGCAAAAGGGGCAGGAAGCAGCATGAACGCCGAACCTCTCTAAAAAAGAGAAAATATTGAACTTAAATTGCAGATTTGTGCCATTGAAATTAGAAAAGACTATTATTTCAAATATAATAGAACTTAATCTTTACATATTTACATGTTAGCGATAGCTTTCCAAACGGCTATACCAACCGAAGGAGTTGAGTTTTTGCCACAAGCTCCAATTTTCTAATTACTTAATCTTTGCAACCGGATGTTGTAAACCTTTTATATTTCAAACTTAGAATATTTGATCTATCAGAATTTTTAGTTTGAAATGTCAAAGGTCTACAAGACTGGGTTGCAGAGATATAGGGATTAAAAAATCAGAGTTTGTGGCAAAAACTCAACTCCTTTGCTGAAATTTTTAAGTGAACCCATAGATGATTTAATGATTTAATACCAAGCGCGGGTAAACGATGGAAATAATATAAACCTGGGCAACGTCGGGCACACCACCTAGATGCTATTTTTCTGTTTTTCAATAAGCACTTGAGGTTTATCCAAACTTCAAATGTTTTAAAATAGTTAAATCATGGTATTTGTACCATTATTTTATACTTTAGAATTAAAACCCCTCAACCCTCAGTGCTCAGACTAAAAATTCCATCCTTCCAACAGAGTTTTTTAGATCCAACCTCAATTTCTTGTTTATTACATTTGTATGCAAATTACAGCTGTAAAAGTAGATTCAACCTTCTGAACATTTTAACATTTCCAAATTCACCATTGTTCAATTCAAATCAACCCAAGACAACTTGTTATAACTAATGATTTAAATGCATAAAATCCAAGATTATGGATGAATAAAAGTAGTAAATGTTATTCTTGTACCCGAGAATGTATAAATGTAGTTAATGTTATTCTTGTACCCCAGAATGTATAAAATGTCACATTTGAATAATCTTTATATCGGGAAGGAATATACTGTATGGAGTTCAATGTGCATAAATTTAAATAGACCATGTCGTATCACAATATATAAATATATGTATATTGACTCCACATGAAACTTTCTAGATTTTTTTCTCGGTTGTGTTTCTATTCATGAAATATGTCAATCAAATACATTAAGGGGACTGTACAGTGTGCAAGTAATTACAAAAAATGGGCGTCCAATGAAACCTGAGCAAAAGTGATAAAATATTCTAGTTTTCTTTCTACAAATTGATAACTTCTAATTTCTAATTTTCACCCTAAATTTTTCAACAATCCCTTTAAGCATTAAGTGTAAAGAATTCAGTAAAATTTCTACTCGAGTTTTAGTTCTCTATTTATCCATCAGCAAATTGAAAAGAGGGTTAAACTGTAACCTCAGATAAGAGTTTGACATACATTCTATACAATCTATTAAACTAGGAGAGTTTCATCAAAATAAACTAGGATACACAAATACATTTTATCAGTAAATATTTAATTTTTTAAAAACTCAACTCGAGACAAATAATTTTTCTCAAGAGATGATTTTAATAGTAGTTTAGAATAAATCCACTCTTTAATGGAGAAAGCTTAAAGGTCCTGAAACATAATTTCAAGTAACTCTGGAGTGATAGAAAGATATTTCCAGTTCACTACAATCTCCTTAAAAGCTTTATCTGATTAAGAATAAGATAAGAATAAGAATAAGATATCCATTTTTTGTCTTTAAGAATGATTATTTTATGTTTGTGGTTTCTCTACAAAAATTACATGGGCATTTCTGTCAGAAATCCATAATTCCCTATAACAGAGAAACCACAACTGAAAATGATCTAATCTTAAAAAGAAAAACATGAATAGCACAGTCATTCAAGGTCAGACAAAGCGTTTAACAGTAATGTTTAAAATGTAAACATGAATAAAAGTTGAAAGCGAAAAGGTCACAAGGGCAAAATAGTGGAAAAAGTTTATACTATGTCGTTTGATAGGTTTGATTTGTTTGGTTGGATGTTTAAATAATATTTTAAATGTGGCTGGGTTGAAACAAATATTAAACTCACCAACTGGAAACTATGTAGTTTTAATTTTATTATTCTGACATTTTCACAATTAAATGTTTTCACATTTACATATTTTTCCATTATCTAGATAAACATTTATTTCAGTATTATTTTCAATATACTAGATCAATACACTGCAGTCTATTTTTTGTCCCTTTTAAAGACCAATATGTTCCTACTCGGGAAAGGTCAGTTCTCATTGTGTATCTTAATGTTGGATTCTTTATCAGGGTTTTTCTATTCGTCTGGCTCTAAGAGACCCATTTTAGATATATCCTAAAAGAATTTGTTGACCATTGGTTTGTAATTGCTAAACCAATTAAAATAGAAAACTAAAGGGACGTTGACGTAATTTCAAGTGTCCTCACATTTATAAAGTGGTATGCCTGATTCACAACGGTACCCTTGAAATCGGTATAAATAAAGCATGTTAAGATCTCATTCATTCATGACCAGAGAACGCTGTAAAGGGTGTGAATCTGACATGACACTCTATTACTGAAGAGTTGAATGAAATTACCTCTAAAGTCCAATTAAGTAAATTTTCACAATTGATTCACGTGGATATAACGGTTCTGTCAATATTCCAGAAAGCTGTAATTTTCGATCACATGATTAAACATGATTTTTTAGCTTTTTTTTCTTAAATACTTTTTTTGTCGACACATACATTTTGAATGAACATATAAAATAAACAAATCCGTAAGTTAAAAGATTGCTGAACTATAGACCAAAACACGTTTGATTTCATATAAAAGAACCTGAATACTGCTCACTCTGGTTAGTCTGGGGAGGGTTGTTACTTCTTGAATATTGAACCTCTTACTAAAAAGTAAACTTAACTTAACTTAAGCTGAACATTAATTGATTTTAAATTTGATACGGAGGGTAGAAAGAAATTAAATAATTCCTTAAATTCAAAAGTTTCTAACTGAAGAACTTCTTCTTGGTTCATAGTGTAAAAGATACGTCAATGGTTCGAATGGAAGATAATCTTGCTTGAGATTGATTAGGTGCTGTATCTAGAAATCTAATATCTAGAAATATCAATTCTTTATATTGGATTTTATCAATCCATTCACACAGACAGATATTCCGCAATCTTAACATTTGAGTTCAAGTATTGATTTAAAAACATCAAAGGATCCAACAATATACAGTGTACAAATTTGTAAAGCGTAAACAAAGCTGTTTTTTCCATAAAGTTCTTTTCACAGAAACATCAGATTTAAATGAGTTCATGAGTTCATGAGTTCATGAGTTCATGATCCTTGTTATCGTGATCCTTTTCTTCAAAATAAGTTCAGATCAAGATTATTCTAGCTTGGGGGATGTTCTTTCCCTAATAGTTTTTTAGATAAATTAATGCTCTTTCTTAATGTTTCTTCTAATCAATACAATTTTAATCTTGGTAAAGAGTGAAAGTTTTATAAATAAATAAATAAAACCCCTTTCACAACATTTCTGTCTTACACTCGAAGAGATTTTTCACATTTTAATCCAGAGGTAGACCTATTTATTTGGACATACACAAGTATAGAATATTACATTGAACTAAACCTTTCCTTACCTGCATGCATGTAATCTCTACATATATTTAGCTTGTCTGTTTTTTTTTGTATCCAATCAACGTAAAAACAGCTGAACTGGTCAGGCCAAAATGTGGTGTAGTATCTCATAGTCGTATGAAGCCAGGAAGTTTTAAGTTAGTCAAAATTAAAATACGTAGCACATATTTCTTTTTTTGTTTGTTTTACGAAAACTTGAAAAGCAAGATTGAAAAGCTGAAACTGTTACTAGAAAAAAGGGCCAAAACCAAAGTTTTATTCACGATCAATTCAGCTTTTTACACAAGCAATACACAATTTAATGCGATAAAATAGTGATATTTTAGAAATAGAAAGTTAAAAAACCAAAAAATTGAAAAATTATGACATTTACAATTAACGATTAGATACTACAGTTTAATTTTATATTTGAAATTTATCTTGATCCACAACATACTGAAAAAAAACATCAAATAGTGTCTATAGAGAGGGACCGTCCCTTTCCGCTCAAATTCTGAACGAAAAATCGGCTTTTTCTCCGGCCACAGTTGTCTTTGGAAAGTATCAACAGCGAATAGGCTGTTTAGTTTACCCTGACATTACCCAAATAAGTGAACGGTCCCTTTAAATTTTTAGTGCACAAAAAAAGGCTGAAAAAGTTTTAAAAATTTAAAATTTTCATTTTTTAAATTCCACAATTTCGAAAATTATCATGTCATGTATACTAGGTTAAAATCGTAAAACCGATTTTAAGAAACAAATATTTAAATTGAAAAATAATGTTCATAAATATGTACCTTTTACCACAATAAACCAAAAACTGTAAACATAAATATTTGCAAACAATACCTTAGTATTTAGTCATGTTTGCTCATGTAGCTTGATTTATATAATTATTCAGTATATATTGACTTCACTTTATCAAACACAATCATTTCAGGCATAATTTATCAACTATATTAGCAAGTCAAATAGCAACCAACGAATGAATGTTTTTTTACTATAATGAATATTGAGAAAATAAATGATTTGATTGGAAAATGAATAAGATTATAGAAAAAGTGGGTAGAAATAAATCCAAAAGAGCCCAAAGGGAAAATTTCCACAAAGGATTTGAGTTTTTGCCACAAACTCACATTTTCTAATCCTTATATCTTCACAATCTGATGGTGTAAACCTTTGATATTTCACATTATGACTAATTGATCCAACAAAATTCATAGTTTGAAATATCAAAAGTCTATGACATCGGGTTAAAGAAATCCGGGGATAGAAAATCTGAGTTTGTGTAAAAGCTCAGTTCCTTTTGAAAATATGCGAAAAGAATATTTTGTTAGAATTTACATACAATTTTAATTTTTTAAATTAAAAAAATTGATTCCAATTAAATATTTGTCCGGGGATAACTCATGAACCCCTTGCCCGCGCTAGTTACCTCAAATTTTCATTAAAATTTGGAAGAATCTGAGGAATGTTTTTAGCCTAACCTAAGTTAAGTAGGTTGAGCGTAAAAGGGAAAACTCCAGGCAAAACTGGGTTCCCAAGCTAGTTTATAATAAAGCTAGTTGACAACTCAGTCAGTGTTGTCATCCTACTTTACATTCATGACAAATATTCAATAAATTTAGAATAGTTTTAATTTAGAATCCTCCCAGCTCAAGCTTTTTCAAATATATTATTTAATTCATGAATACTTCAAATTCTTTTAACCTGTGACCCTCCATTTTTGTACTGGAATGTATGATTCACAACCGTACCCTTGAAAGCTTTATATGTTAAAAAATAAATGAGGTATTCATAATTTCTCTTTTAAAATTTAAAAAATAAAAATGTTTTAAATAGAAGTTTGTGTATGAAATAGACAGTGGGAAAATTGTGATAATTGTACATTATTTAAGCTAGACAATACTGACAATATTTTCAACATGTTGATCAGATAAAGGTTTAAAGGGTACCGTTGTGAATCGAGCATGAACCTCAAATTTCAGGCTTTGTATGCTATATAAAAATTTAGCTTGTCTGGGTGTCTGTTTGTATCCAATAAACGTCAAAAGAGTTGAACTGATCAGGCCCCAGGGAAGGTCTATGAATGATCAAAATTTAGCTTGTCTGGGTGTCTGTTTGTATCCAATAAACATCAAAAGAGTTGAACCGATCAGGCCCCAGGGAAGGTCTATGAATGATCAAAATTTTTAAAATTTGTGTTTAAAAGTTTTTATTTTGTAAAATTTTGAAAATGCGCGAAAAAATATTATGAAATCTGCAAACTTTTTTTGTTTTTGTTTTATACTGTACAAAGAGAAGATGCTCACATGATAAAGCCACAATTAAAAATTGAAATAGAAGATGGGCGCGAAGCGCCCTTAATGCCTAGTTTAATTATATTTGCAGAAAGTAATTTTACATTGGTTCTTGAGCTCATCAAATATGTATCTCTAACCAATAACTAATTACTATCTTTATCATGAATTAATTATAGGGATATGTTATTGAGTTAAGAAAACTAAAGATATATTTCACATATCTATTCATGTTAAGAATTGATTGGGTTTATAGAAAATTCTAGATGTATATTTAACAAATTTATAAATCCATAAATCTGTTGTTTACAATAAACTGTATTTATATTAACATGAATATTATGAATAGACGATTAATTAGAAAAAAGTTTGGCAGTATTTTAATATCAAAATGATCTTCAATATTTAAAATATTCTAAGGAATTGAGTCTTTGCCACAAACTTAAATTTACTTATCCCTATATCTTTGCAATACATGCCTTAAGAAATATCTAAGGTTTATTGGGTTGCAAAGATATAGGGATTAGAAAATCAGAGTTACTTGCAAAAACTCAATTTCTTTGATGAATTGATTTTCTGCTTTTAGGATCTGTTTTGTCATACATCGGATTAAATTCACATCCTTATCACAATTATTTTCAGAAAAGAAAAGTACTTGGTTATAATATTTAAATAGAACATCTATCCTATTATGTATTGGTTCCTACATTCTACTAACAATTATATACCCTCCTTCTTGTGACAAAGAACACAGAGGGGCGGGTTAGCAAAAAGAGAAATATATGCTCAGCTTAGGAATCAAGATTAAGTGGATCCTTACAGCCTTACTTAGGTTATCCTTACAAATGTTCTTTCTTGGTAATTTTCTGTACAGTGGTGTGCCAATTCTCTTGTGTGTAATTTTTGTAATTTGTCTGTCTCTCCTGGGTTTCAGAGCTATTGGAAACTAAATGAAAAATATCCTTCTTCATAATTTGGAACCTTATACTGACTCAAGTACTTATTTATATAATTTAAATAGAACATCTTTCCTATTATTAAAATATTCTCTTTACCTGTGATGTATAAGACCAGCAAATAAAATTTGGGTTTAAAGAAACCAGATATATCGGAAACTGCAGAATGTTTTATTTTAAAGGAACCATGGAAAATATTGGAAAATATGAAAACAAAGAACTCTCATTGAATTCTTAGATATTTAAAATTGAAAAAATATATTCTTATTTCAAACCCACCACATAATATAAAGAGATGTCAGGATTTTAATCTTTTAAAATCAAATAGCTAATGATTTGTCCATGTAGAAAAGATTTACATAATAATTTTATAAAGTTATGGAAAATTATTAGATATCAGGTATTAAACAAAGAAATGTGTTCAAGAAAGAATCCATTTACTTGTTTTTACAAATAAAATTCCTCTTCTAAAGGTTTTTTTTTGCCTTCTTGGAAATAAAAGATTCGACATTTTTTTTGCATTTATTGCAGCAGAGTGAAGAAAGATTAGAATAAAGAAAGTTTAAAGGATTTATTTGAAATCTGATGTCACAAAAATATTAGTTTTGTGAGTTCAAAAAATCTAATTTTGAAATAACAAAGAGATATGATGATTAGATTTAGTTGCGAGCAATCAGTTCCTTTATAATTTGACTAATTTCGGAACCTGATTTCTCCTGGAGTTTTCCTTTTAGAAATTAACTTGAATTTTAAAACCAAACTAAGAACATTTCCGTGGTTTTTCCGAGTTCCTCATTTAAAATGTGAGGCAAATCGGTCAAGGGGTTCCTGAGTTACGATCGGACATACAAACAGACAAACAGAAATTACAACTTTATATATTGGGGTCTGAAACCTTCCTGAATTCAAGGCCTCCACTTTTCCAGAAGGGGGCTGAGTCCTCAAAGCCCCTCCCTAAATACGTCTCTTAATACTTTTTTTTGTGGTTGATGCAGAAATATAAAGTTGGAATAAAGTCAGATTTCCATAGAAGCATCATTTATTTGTGTTTTGTATATTATTTATCTCAAGAAAAAAACAATGAGAAGTTGGCATAGTTTGCAGTCGTATCATAACTTTGTCTGGATGGGCGGGACTAACGGGGTTTCCTTTAAGAGAGTGTTCGCGAAAAATGAAACCCCCTTTTATAGGCTTACGGCGAAAAATAAGCGCTTTTGATCGCTACTAATCTTACTTCGATCTGTTGTGTCTATCAGGAGAAAATTGTTAAAAACGACAAATAACGAAGAACGCAGCGTCCATACAAATTCAGAAAGTTGCAATATAAGACTCGGATCGTAAATAATTTTTCGATGCATTCGTATAGTTGATATTTTATAATATTTCTTATTTTTCATGATCTGATAGTTACTTTTAAAAACATTTATTCCTGTTTCGAGGATTATGATAATGAAAACGACATTTTCAAATTTTCCGAGACATTTAGTTTTTTTTAATTCAAAGTGTAAAATAACTTTTCTCACAATTTTTTACTTTTTCAAAACAAAACAAAAACAAATTATGAAAGAATTGTAGCGGAGATAAAAGAACGTGAATCCCCCACCAACTACAACTACAAGTTAATCCTCTTCACCATTAATTGAAGAACTAGTTTTCTGTTTAGATAAATGTATACAAAAAATACTTCAGAGATAGAATAAGAAAGAAGGAAAAATAGCTTGAATTAAATATGGAATTTGGATAAAGTACAACTTTTAATTACAAATTTAGTCGACATTTTTTAAAGGCAGAAATTTTTAATTTTGACCGTCCAAAAACTCTCCCATGAATCATGTGAGTTGCCAAAAAAAATTGGACCCGATTTGTTCAGCCGTTAGGACGTTTTTTGGATACAGACAATATTGTAATGAAATATATGATTTTTTCTTAAAATTTTGTATATTATGTGTCAAATTCAGATTTTTCCAAATAAATTTGAAATAAAAATGAAAATTTAAAGGAATATTTTCACAACAAAAATTCAAGACATTTTGTCCGAGTAAATTAGAGAAAGTTTGATCATAATCAACCTTTATAACCAGGCTCTAAGAAGGCATCAGGATTAATACTATTTCTAAAGAAAGGAAAAAAAGTATTGGTATTCCAAGTAAAATAATGGTTTTGCAGTTATAATTGATTAGATTGTATATATATATACAATATACAATATATATATTCAGTGGGAGTCAAAAAAAAAAATCAAATGGCCCAAAAAAATCCGCGAACCTTTTTTTCTCACAAAATCAAAAGTTCAGAAAAGCAAAAATATGTATATAAATTATTTCGATCGAAATCTAAAATTTTATAAGAATTAAATCAAAGAAAATTTGCAAAATTGTAATGAGAAAATTTTCCATTTTCAGTTTTTGCCTAATTTTTAAGGAAAAGTTGTTTTTAATGGCTCTACTTTTCCTTAAAAATTAGACCAGAACTGAAAATTGCAAGTTTTCTTTTTACAATTTTGCATTTTCTGTGATTCTGTGATTCAATCTTTACAAAATTTTAGATTTTGATAGGAATAATTTATATACACATTTTTGCTTTTCTAAACTTTTGATTTTGAGAGAAAAAAAGGTTCGCAGATTTTTTTAAGCCATTGGAATACCAAAAAAAAATTCAAAAATATTGAATAAACACCATACAGGAGAGTAACACAATAAAGGTACAATTTTGCACCAGGCGCCGCTGATTACACTTTTTTTCAACTCACCCTGTATACATATATATTGTATATATATTATATATAACGAGGGTTATCTATGTATATTGAATTCTATACTATATATTATCTATGGTATGTTATCTATTCAACATAATATTTGAGGTTGATTTAATAAAATCTGGACTCTAATCAGTGCTGACCATAAATATTAATATTTGAGGCTGATTTAATAAAATCTGGACTCTAACCAGTGCTGACCATAAATAGTAATATTTGAGGTTGATTTAATAAAATCTGGGCTCTAATTAGTGCTGACCATAATTATTAATATTTGAGGTTGATTTAATAAAATCACGACTCCAATCAGTACTGACCTTAAATGAATATCAATTTATAATTTGAAAGACCAAGAAGAAGTAAAAAGTTACCATCTGTCAAAAAGTTACCATCAAGTATAACAAGTTACCATCTGCTAAAAAGTTTGAATATGGAATCTTACAACAATTCAATAAGATTCCAGGACTGTACTGATGATATAAGAGGTGTGCATGTGAACCCAGCTGCATGATCTAGATCAATTTGATCAACCTAATCAAAATGATCTAGATCATTGTGATCAACTTAATCAAAATGATCTAGATCATTGTGATCAACTTAATCAAAATGATCATTGTGATCAATAGAGACTAATAATAAAAATGGCCGATCAGCCTTAAAGGAAAAATAATCAAACTTCTTTGGGAAAATAATAAAAAAAATCAGAATTGTTATTTTTTACTAGTTTTTGCCATTATATATTATATAATTTGGCTTGATTTATCAATAAAAGTTAGGCAAGCACATAATTTTACATATAGTTGTATTCTAAATAATTCGTAATAATATTAATTGATTGAAGACTCAAAAGTTGTTTTTCACCTTAGAAAAAGTTTGCAGCAATTATTATCAGCAACCTTATTTAAGAACAATTTTTTTATGAGAAAATAATACATGTTTCTGGTAATTTTGAAAGCAAAAAATGGCAGACCACAATTTGGAAATGGCAGGATTAGGGCTAATTTGTAATTATTGTTTCATAAAAAAATATCGCTAAAATTAGGTTGCTCATATAGAATACCGCGAATTATTTTTAAGGTCAAAGACAACTTTTAAATTTTCAATTAAAAAATATTTTTCAGGAAATATGAATTCTGACAATTTTGCAGCTGTTAACCTGTTATTAAAAAAAATATAGATTTGAATAAAATATAACAGGAACCTGAGAAGAGGATTATAAGCTAGTTTACATCTTTTATACCTCAAATCCAAGCCAAACCAGTTTTATTGAATAACTGTCTTCACCAGAATACTATCTGGTTAATTTAGATTCAGATTTCTCAGATACAGTTCATGTACAGTTCATGTACAGTTCATGTACAGTTCATGTACAGTTCATGTACAGTTCATGTACAGTTCATGTTTTTAGAGCTAATAAATGTACACAGTTTCGTACCAAGGGATCCAGGGAAAACATTGTTTATAAGAATAAATTTCAAATAGATAGTTTACTGTGTTTTACTAATTTGCACATATGAATATTTTCATCAGTGGTTTTTGAAAACATGCTTTGGAGTTGAATTTTAGAATTATAAAGTAAGTTTTTTTTTTAACATGAAAACCCTGTTAGATATAGAAAAACAACTGAAAGAAATATTTCATGCAATTTTTTATATTCAAATTATTGTTCATTTTATTATTTTATTGTTTATTCTTTTATTATGTTTATTATATGTTTATTATGTAATAATAGGTTTAATCAGAATTTATGTTACAAGGTTGCTTTAATATTTTAACATTTTAATATATTTTATCACTGATCATCGTTCTTTTTTCAGGTATGTGATTTTCTACAGTTGGTTGTCATAAAATTTATACAGAAATTGCTAAAATCACTCTTTCAATTGGTTAGAAATGATCAATATGTATTCTAAAAGGGTAGAAATAGAGCGGTTAAGATCAGATACAACTTCATTTAAACTTTAAAGTATAGAATGATTTTATGTCAAATTTTAAATGTTTATTCTTCGTGAATCTAACTTTGTGTTTTCACTCCGAGGAGGAAAGTTAATTTTCGAAACCTATAAAGTGAGAATATTTACATAATTTAACACAATTTTGTGAAGTAGGAAAATAGAATGAAAAAACACCTTTCACCTTCACTCAAGCCTTCACATCCATCTATACCCTTTAAACTTCTTCAATATCCATTCCATTCACATCCATCTATACCCTTTAAACTTCTTCAATATCCATTCCATTTACACCCATCTATACCCTTTAAACTTCTTCAATATCCATTCCATTTACATCCATCTATACCCTTTAAACTTCTTCAATATCCATTCCATTCCCTCCCATCAATGCTCTTTAAAATCCTTCAATACCAATTCCATTCCCTCCCATCAATACCTTTTAAACTTCTTCAATATCCATTCCATTCCCTCCCATCAATACTCTTTAACATCCTTCAATACCCATTCCATTCCCTCCCATCTATACCCTTTAAACTTCTTCAATATCCATTCCATTCCCTCCCATCTATACCCTTTAACATCCATGAATTCAAATTGCATTCCCTCCCATCAATACCCTTTAACATCCTTGAATACACATTCCATTCCCTCCCATCAATACTCTTTAACATCCTTGAATACACATTCCATTCCCTCCCATCAATACTCTTTAACATCCTTGAATTCACATTCCATTCCCTTCCATCAATACTCTTTAACATCCTTCAATACCCATTCAATTCCATCCCATCAATACCCTTTAATATCCTTCAATACCCATTCAATTCCCTCCCATCAATACTCTTTAACATCCTTCAATTCCATTCCCTCCCATCAATACCCTTTAACATCCTTCAATACCCATTCCATGCCCTCCCATCAATACCCTTTAACATCCTTCAATACCCATTCCATTCCTTTCCATCAATACTCTTTAACATCCTTCAATACCCATTCAATTCCATCCCATCTATACCCTTTAACATCCTTCAATACCCATTCCATTCCCTCCCATCAATACCCTTTAACATCCTTCAATACCCATTCAATTCCATCCCATCAATATTCTTTAACATCCTTCAATACCCATTCCATTCCCTTCCATCAATACCTTTTAAACTTCTTCAATATCCATTCCATTCTCTCAAGCCACCCCATGGAAATCACCATTTCAGATTCGGATGAAATTAAAACCTCTTAAATTTTGTTAAAAAATTATCAAAACAAAAAAATTGAACAAAACTATTGTTGGCTGACTTGAGAAAGAATGACCCACAACACATTTTCATTTGTATCCTTCCTTTACTTTAATCCCATTATACCACTTTTTTCATTTGTATCCTTCCTTTACTTTAATCCCATTATACCACTTTTTTCATTTGTATCCTTCCTTTACTTTAATCCCATTATACCACTTTTTTCATTTGTATCCTTCCTATACTTTAATCCCATTATACCACTTTTTTTCATTTGTATCCTTCCTTTACTTTAATCCCATTATACCACTTTTTTTCATTTGTATCCTTCCTTTACTTTAATCCCATTATACCACTTTTTTCTTTTAACTTAATCCATATTATTTTCCTTTCTCATCTGAAAGGTAGACATTAAAAGATCTATGTTTTACCCAATTAGAGGAATAAATGAAAGGAGCACTAATGAGTTAAAGTTCTAGGATAAATCAAGATTTAGGAGATTATACTTAGAACTTGAACCATAAGAAAACCCATGAAAACTGAGTAAAGTTATAATGTGAATAAAAAAACTTAATAAAAAAGGAGAAAAAAACCCCTATTTTGTAGGTTCAAGAAGTTTTTGTAGATAAATATGGGGTTACACTTGACTATTAATTCAATATAATTACATAATTAAATTTAAAAAAATCTAAATGATCTTAGGCGAATTGTGAAGTCAATCTATATATAAATTTGGCTTGTCTGTCTGTTTGTTTGTTTGTTTGTATCCAATAAACGCCAAAACGGCTGAACCGATCGGGCCCAAATTTTTTGTGGGACATTTAGAGACCGCAGGGAAGGTTTATGAATGATCAAAATTTCAAATATTTGTCTCCATCAAAATTCGATCTTCATTAAATTTTTGAAAATTTTGAAAATCCACGAAATTTTTTTTTGAAAATCCGCGAATTATTTTTGTTTTGTTTTACGATGTACACAAAGAGAACATGCACACAATTAATTTAGAAGATGGGTGCGAAGCGCCCTACAAGGCTAGAAAGAAGGGCGCGAAGCGCCTTGAATTTCTAGTATATATAAATTTGGCTTGTCTGTCTGTTTGTTTGGATCCAATAAACGTCAAAACGGCTGAACCGATCGGGCCCAAATTTTTTGTGGGACATTTAGGGACCGCAGGGAAGGTTTATGAATGATCAAAATTTCAAATATTTGTCTCCATCAAAATTCGATCGTCATTAAATTTTTGAAAATTTTGAAAATCCGCGAAATTTTTTGTGGAAATCCGCGAATTATTTTTGTTTTGTTTTACGATGTACACATAGAGAACATGTTCACAATTAATTTAGAAGATGGGCGCGAAGCGCCCTATAAGGCTAGTATACATATATTTATAGTTTGTGATATGACATGGTCTGTTTAAATATATGTACATTAAACTCCATACAATATATTCCTTCTCAATATAAAGATTTCTCAAATGTGACATTTTATACACTCTGAGTTAAAGCAATAAATATCAGTCGCTAATACTTATCGAAAATCTATATTTTTAGGTTTCAAAACATGTAAAAATACTATTCTTTAGATTCTTAGTTTACATTTAATTTTGATTGTTAAAAGTCTACTTTCTTTAGTAATCCTTTAGGGAAAAAACAGCTTATTGCGACGGAATTGAGTTTTGATTTTCTAATCACTATATCTTACACCATCAGGTTGTATAGATAATTAGGTAAGAAAATTTTAATAAGTTAGAAAATTAAATTTTGTGACTAAGACTCAAATCATTTCCAGACTTCTGGGATTTCCAAAACGAAAACCAATCATAACTTCCACTTACGCTGACGAGCTTCTAAATTGAATTCCCGGTGGAGGAAGGCGGAGTATGTGAAGAAAGCACCATGGGGCGGGGGAGAGGTCTTCCTTGAGGAGGAGGTAGTGCAGGGTTCGCAACTGTCGAGTCTGGCCAGAACACAGGAAGCTTCATGGCAATCACGTTAAGATGGCCCGCAGAGACATTTATCTGTAGAAACTTTTGATTTTTGCTTTATCCACTCTTTTCCCCTCTTTTTGTATATCCTTACTGGATTCCGACCAATGAGAGTTCTCTCCTTAAATGTCGCATACAATTTTAAATTTCCCTGGCTTCTGATTGGCTGTTCAAGATTCTGCATACTGCACCACTCTGATTGGTTGAATTTTAAAAACTTTCCTGAATACAAACTTTAGATTAAAATAAACTTAAGATTAACAAAAAGAGTATATCAAACATTTTTATTGATATCTACAATTCTAAGGTTTTCAGCTCTGGCACCAGAGGCCGAATTTAAAGAATTCAAACTCCGTCGCTAAACCGCCAAAAACCGGTTCCAAATGAGCACCGGCTCAAATCGTAAAACACTGAATACAATTTCAAGTGAAACCAACAATGTTTGAGCCGTGTCTCAAATTGAAACGCAGCTCTAATTCTTTAAATTCAACCTCAGGTTGTATAATCTAAATTGTCTGAATGGTTAGATCTGCAGAAGGTTGAAATGATCTTATTTAATTAGTTAAATCTGGTTCTATTGCCGTAATTAGCATATTAGTGCAGTAAATAAGAAATTAACATTTAGAGTTTCAGAATAAAATCATCCTATTACTGCAAAATCCATCCTTGAACTGCAAAATCCATCCTTGTACTGCAAAAATACATCCTTCTACTGCAAAAATGCATCCTACTACTGCAAAAATACATCCTACTACTGCATAAACACATCCTACTACTGCAAAACTACATCCTACTACTGCAAAATCCATCCTTGTACTGCAAAAATCCATCATAATACTCGAAAAATCCATCTTACTACGGAGAAAATCCATCCTATAAGTGCAAAAATCTATCCAACTACTGCAAAAATCCATCCTATAACTGCAAAAATCCATCCTATAATTGCAAAAATCCATCTTACTGCTGCAGAAATACGTCTTACTACTGCAAAAATCCATCCTGCTACTGCAGAAGTCCATCTGCAACTGCAAAAATCCATCTTATATACTGCAAAAATACATCTCAGAGCCCTAAAAATCCATCCTTCTACTCCAAAATCCATCCTCCTCCGTCATCGACTACTGCAAAAATCCATCCTACTGCTGCAGAAATACGTCTTACTGCTGCAAAAATCCATCGTACTACTGCAGAAATACGTCTTACTGCTGCAAAAATCCATCATACTGCTGCAGAAATACGTCTTACTGCTGCAAAAATCCATCCTACTACTGCAGAAATACGTCTTACTGCTGCGAAAATCCATCCTACTGCTGCAGAAATACGTCTTACTGCTGCAAAAATCCATCCTACTGCTGCAGAAATACGTCTTACTGCTGCAAAAATCCATCCTACTACTGCAGAAGTCCATCTGCTACTGCAAATATCCATCTTACTACTGCGAAAATCTATTCTACTACAGCAAAAATCCATCTTATATACTGCAAAAATACATACCACTGTCCCAAAAATACATCCTTCTACTGCAAACATCCATCCTACTACTGCAAAAATCTATCCTATTACTGCAAAAATCCATCCTACTACTCCAAAAATTCATCCTTCTACTCCAAAAATTCATCCTACTTTTTCAAAATCTATCCTACTACTGCAAACAAATATCCTACTACTGTAAAAATCCATCCTACTACTCCAAAAACCATCCTACTACTCAAGAAATCCATCCTATAACTGCAAAAAGACATCCTACTACTTCAAAAATCCGTCCTTTTACTCCAGAAATCCATCCTTTAACTGCAAAAATCTATCCTATAACTGCAGAAATTCCATCCTTCAAATAAAAGTATAGAGTTTGGATACATTTCCACCTAAACCATAATGTTGAAAAGTCTAGATTCTGTTTATTTTAGAATTCTCTGTTGTTTCCAGGGAAAATTTATAGACACTGAATCTACTGAGAACGTTGTAAAACTGTTGTAAAACATTGAAATTTAGCAACAAATAATATAATTTTGCCCCAAGTGATAATCATGTTGTCAAGGAAAAAGAATACTCAATTGTTTCAGGTATTTAAACTCGCTTAATTTAAACACAATTTTATTTAGTTTACGAATTTTGCGATCTAAATACTAAAATCATTGAGTTAAGAAATTAATGTTAGCTCCCAAACCAGTCGGCCTTTGGAATAAATGTTAGCCAACCCTTTTGGGATTTAAATTAGGTCCAATCCCAACCCTTGGGATTCATAAAAAATTTTAAATTTTAAGAATTAAATTATAATTGAATTGATGTGATTTGTAAAAGCTGAGAAACCTCATAAAGAATCAACTTTATCTGATACAGGGTTACCCACAAAGGATGAGACTTTAAAGACGACCTAACAATATTTTATTCTGGCAATCTGAGGGTTGAACACATAAATTAATTAAAATAACAGATAGGACACAAGGGTTATCGTTCACAATACCCTCAGGCAGAAGGAGTGTCCTAGCTGTTATGTTTAATCAATATATGATAAAACATAAGCTTGTTGACAGATAACAGTAACACACCAGACAAATTTGAACAGTAGGCCCGTTAGGATTCGGGTGGGGGATATTTATTTTCCCCGGACAATTCTTTCCCGGTTGGCCGCAAATACACACAACAGAGTAACCCCCGTCTCAAGAAAATCGATAACTAAAGCTTTATTTCCTAAAAAATAACATAAATTATAGGTCATGGTTACTTGTACAATGTTATAATAAATATTGATAATAGAAAAAATCTTACGATTTATTTGCTGATGATAAAGGGGAAACTTATTGTTGATCAGTATTGAAATACGTTTTTAAAACTTCTGAAATAAATTACAGTTGAATATTTAACGAAATTCACTAATGCTTCATATGAAAATATTCTTGTTTAACTTTAATGATTTCACAATAAACGAAAGTGTTTTAGGCTCCGTCCTACGGAGAACAAAGAGAATGGGGGCTGAACTTATTTGGTTTCGTTTCTCCGAGGGGAGATTTTAAGTTGAAGACGACATTACACGGAGGTCTTAAAGTTAATGGTTAACAAAGCTTATGCCTTGAATAAAGTCTTGTAAAGAAATATTGAATGAAAATAATGTGGTCTCTAAAGTCTTATCCTTTATGAATATCTATGTATAAACCCAGTATCATCCAATAATCATCCTATAATCATTATAAATTAAAGACGACCCCCCATGTTTACACCCTGTTCATTAATACGAAAATTAAATGTATAACCAAAGATTTATTAATAAGGGGAAAGTAGTGAAAACATGATAAATGGCTTTGACGTATCAACATAATAATATTTTCTACAATATTTTATACAATTGCAACTCCCTCGACAGGGAAATAAAAACTTTAAAGACTGTAAGAGGTTAAACAAAAATAGGGAAAGTGAATTAAAAATGAGACAGGAAATGTGAAAAACTAAAAATGTCAGACAGGAAGTGAGAAAAACCTAAAAATTTGAAAATTGTCAAATGTTTGCAGTCAACATCCTCAAATTCTCTTTATATAAAGAAAGGAAATCTTGAAATTTATGAATTCCATAAAATCCCCCTTAGAAATACGATCACTCTATATACCAGTGTACATTGTTAGATACGTAAACATATCGTGATGTACACAACCGACCACTCTATTAATTAATTAACAGGGAGGTCGGTTGTGTACATATCTGAGCGAGGAAGGGGTGGCTGATCTCCGGGTTTAGGATTGCTCCCAGGATTTTGGAGTTCCTCCCAGGGTTTTGGAGTAAGATGGGAAAATTTATTCGAACTTTTATGAAAACTTCTTTAAAAAAGGAACTTTAAAACCGAAAATTGAAAAAAGGACTCTGCTGCCCCTTTTTTACTGTCTTTGTTCAAATATTTGCAACAACAAAAAATCGCAAATTTCAGTCCAAGTAGCCTGTGGTGATCATACAGTTTTGATTAGCCAAACTGACGACATTTGTTTCAGCTTACACATTAAAGATTATTGGTAAATGTAAAAAAGCTAGATACATTAAGGTTTTTATTTGAGCTGGTCTAGTACATCTCAACATATTTATGAATTATCTTATTTCCAAGTTTTTTCAGAAAAATCCAACTTTTCGCCTAAACAATCTTTGACTGATTGGTGCCATTAAAAAATGCATTTTTTCTCAACAGTCAATAAAAATTGTTCTATGTTAAGTTTAGAGCCTTTTATATCGGCCGATTGAGATATCTCCGGAAAACTATGACTTTCTTTCTGAACTTGATAAGACGAATAAATGAATGGAATGCGTCAAAGTTGATGAAATTAAACATAATTAAAAGTAAACTTGGTATCTAGCAGGACTTCATGTTGTTGGTAGTATAGGGGGGGGGGGGTTTCATTTTAAACTTCTTTTAAATCGGTTCAGCCCTTTCCTGGCCTCTTAATTTAGATCCGCTCTTTTCAGCCTTCTGATGACTCAAAGAAGTTCGTAGTAAGATTTTGACTCCACTGGAGACACTGGAGGGATTTCATTTTCACTGGAGGGGTTTGAAAAAATGCTTTATACAATTTAAAACTTTACGCAGGGTGATTTACATTCCATTGGAGAGATTCAGATATCTTTCCATGGGGGTTATAATTCCTCTGGAGGGATTCAGATATCATTCCTAGGGGTCTATAATTCTACTGGAGTGATTCAAATATCCTTTTTGGGGGTTTATAATTCAACTGGAGGGATTCGAAGATATCCTTCCTGGGGGTTTATAATTCCACTGGAGGGATTCAGATATTCTTCCTGGGGGGTTTATAATTCCACTGGAGGGATTCAGATATTCTTCCCGGGGGGTTTATAATTCCACTGGAGGGATTCAGATATTCTTCCTGGGGGGTTATAATTCCACTGGAGGGATTCGAAGATATTCTTCCTGGGGGGTTATAATTCCACTGTAGGGATTCAGATATTCTTCCTGGGGGGTTTATAATTCCACTGGAGGGATTCAGATGTCCTTCCTGGGGGGTTATAATTCCACTGCAGGGGTTCAGATATCTTTCCTAGGGGGTTATTATTCCACTGGAGTGATTCATTTATGCTTCTTAGGGGTTTATAATTCCACTGGAGGGATTGAGATATCCTTCCTATTATAAACCCCCTGGAAAGATATCTAAATTCCTCCAGTGGAATTATAAACACCCAGGAAGGATATCTGAATCCCTCCAGTGGAATTATAATTATAACATAATTTTTAATATTTGAATTTTGAACAATTGGAACGGATTCATTTTTTGGTTGACGTAGCATGTATTTTAAACTTGTTAAAAATGTTTTAGAAAAAGGAAATTTTCGTTTTGGAAATAAAATAAAAATCCAAAAGGATCGAGTTTTGTCACATACTTTGATTTTCTGATCCAAGTATCTTTTCAAACCGAGGTTTTCTATATTAAAAATCTATAAAATTGCGATTTTAGCTTGATTTTTTTGTTTGTTTTTAAACTGGTAAAGGAAATGAGTTTTTGTCACAAACTCAAATTGTCTAATCCCTATATCTTTACAATCTGATTATGCAAACCTTTGATATTTCAAACTTAGATTATTTGGTCTAGCAGAATTCATAGTTTGAAATATCTAAGGTCTATGACATTGGGTAGCAAAGATATAGAGATTAGAAAAGTAGAGTTTGTGACAAAAACTCAGTTCCATTATCAAATTTGATCATATCAATATTTTATGAAATTTTTAAAATTTTGTCATGAAAGCTACATCACATTAGTAATGTATTCCTATTTTGAAAAAGTCCATGTTTAACCTATGAATTCATGATTGTTTGCCGTAGTGTTTAATAATTCATATGTTTTCTCCATTGTCTCAGGATTATCTTCATAAGTTGTCGTAACAAAACAAAACACAATTTAACAACAATAATCTCTCAAAAACATGTTTTTTTATTTTCCTGTTTTGTCAAAGGGAATTCTAATCCCCATATGTTTGCAACCTGAGGGTATACACCTTTTTATTTTAAATTTAGATAGTTTGATATTACATAATTCATAGTTTGAACTATTTAAGGATTAGAAAATCATAGTTGGTGACAAAGGATCAATTCCGTTATGAATAACAATGTACAATTTTACAGTATAATCCAACTTTTCCGTTCATGTATATTGTCAATTTCAGACAAAATAACGATTTTTGGTGTAACATCTAAAAAAAATATCGTTTGAATCTATTCAAAAACTATTACTCTTGCAGCATCTGAATTGAATTGTTTACGGCAACCTAAACCCTATTTTAATAAATAATATCAAAACTGTAATTAATAATAATTAATATAAAACCTTCTATTTTATGAGTTAGATAAAATATGAAGCCTCAAGCACAATATATCGAATACTATTGTCAGTAACTAGATCTTTTGCTTTTTAACAAAAAATTAACCTTTTCAACAAAACACATCAACTTGCCATATTGAATTGTTTTTTAATGATTTTTTATCAGTCGATTTTTTAGAAAACATTCAAACTCAATTGAATGATGAATCATGCAAATTAATTGATACAGCAATTAAATTGCATAAATGTTAGTTCAGAAATTTTTGTGTGGAAAAATTTGCAACTAAAAATTTGCAGATATTCGTAGTATTTAAAAACATATGCCATTTGCGCAATACATTTCTAAAACAAATAAAAAAAGATTGGTTAATGTGTAAAGTCAACACTAGATGGCAACTAGCTGAGGCTGAGAGGCTGTTCGGAGGATGGTGAAAGCAACACAATTAAGCAGAGTCATCTAACGGGAAAATAAGAAATAAAAGGAAAAACAAATTGTCTAATATTAAATTTTAATTAATTTTAATTTAATTAATAATATTAAATTTAAATTTTTCTAATATTAAATTAAATTTTTCCCATTAGAGAATGTGATTTCAAAAACTCCTTAAAAATGTATTTCTGAAAACAAACTGATCATTTTAAATAATCAAATCTATTTACTATTCAGGGTGTTTCAATAAACATGGAAATGCAAAGACGACATTAATTTCATCTTCATGTTGGATGTTTTTTATAAATGACAGGAAGCTTTCCCAAGTGGGTCTGTTTCTCCTTAAATTAATTGTGTAGGTCATGGAAAATCCCAAATTATTTTTTGGGATATCCTTAAAAACTTACTGTTGTTTTCAATTCAATCATTTGCCACAAACTCTTGATTTCTAAATCCTATATCTTTGCATCCCAATGTCGTAGACCTTATCGTAAACCATTAGTTCTGTTAAATCAAATAATCTAAGGTTGAAATATCAAAGGTTTACACCGTAAGGTTGCACAGACATAGGGATTAGAAAATCAGATTTTGTTAAAAAACACAATTCCTTTACTTAATTTGATCCATCTTGTCAAGGTCCTTGTTTCCGGTTTTAGTTCAAGCATTAAGCCTGAAACTGTTGAGACTTAGGAGCATAGATTAATAACAACACAGATAGATCACTAGGTGTAGTCTTTTCAAGATTTAGGTGTTTTTTGTTCACAATAACCCTGAGGCAGAAGCCAAAAGGAGTTACGCGTATGCTGCGTTGAATTACGAGACTAAGATACACCCTGTTCATCTGACTCCATTTGGCTTCTGTCTTAGGGTTCTTGTAAGCGAAAAAGCCCTAAATCTTGAAAAGACGACATCTAGTGTTATATCTGTGTTGTAATTAATCCATGATTCGGAGCAAAAAGATATTAATTTGTTCCTTTGAATCAATCTAATCCTACAAAGTACAGCTGGCTATGTCAGATTTAGACCTGAGACAAACAAATATAAATGTTGGGAATAAAACTTAAAAGTAAAATCATTTAATAGTGCTAAATGTTTTCGTATCTATTTTTGCATAAGGGTCATTACAAAACATAAGGGTCCACTCTTCAGAAAATTTTTCTCAAATTTTCAATTTTTTTAATATTTTTCTTGCCTCTAACAATGACCCTATAAGTTATACCATAGATTAATTAAATTAACAAATAGGGTACTATATGTCGTCTTTTCAAGATTTAGGGGTTTTAGTTTACAATACCCCTGAGACAGAAGCCCATGCTCTCTATCTCTGTCTTATCATTCTATGCAGCATGCAATAGAGTTGGGCTTCTGCCTCAGGGTTATTGTAAACGAGTTTCATCCAAATCTTGAAAAGTGTCCTATCTGTTATTTTAATTAATCTATGGGTTATAAAAATATGTTTATACATGGTCCTTGTATACCTCTTGTACCCCATAACCCGTTTACCAGATTTGATCTGGACGTTGGTAAACTAGGAAATCTTTTTGATTAATCAGTAAAGATATGGATATCAATATAAACAAACATATAATCTTGGTTATTGTCTACTGCAGATGTTGCCTTTATATGTGGAGCACTGGGAAGGGAGGATTGGAAAAAGGGGATGCCATATTCCATTCACAAGAGTTCTCTAGTATCTTTATTATTGGCAATCTATGGCCGTGGATTTTCTTGATCTTGACGAGGACAATAATGGCGGAGATATGTCTCATTTATTATCGGTAATTTTCTTGTTGCTGCAGTTTAGATGTACACTATACATTGTAACCCTTAAAGGAGGAGGCTGTAAAGACGAACTGAACCCAAGGTTTAATTAAGTTTTCTGCCGTGAATTTAGTCTCTTAATGGCTCGTTTAATGATTTGGCAAATAAAGAAACAAGTTTATAGTTGCAGGGAATCATGTATGTATATGTATAAGAAAACAGACAGTAGAGATTTTGTACAGTCGTCTCTGAAGTCTAATACTTTATGGATAACCCTGTATATAACAAGGGATAGTCTAACCCTGTATATAACAAGGGATAGTCTAACCCTGTATATAACAAGGGATAGTCTAACCCTGTATATAACTTATAATATAAAAATATATGAATAATGTGAGGGATAAGAATCCCAATATTGTTTCTGTATTTATATTCAATATGCCTGAATATTATATATGTGTATATACATACTGTAAAACCATTTACAGCCGGATATTTGATATCATAGGTTTTATTTAATCACAGCCAAGGAAGTTAAACCAGGAACCATTAAAATGTATATTAAGGATTCAGAAAGGAATGTAAACAAAGTTAGTGTGCCTTAAACACTTATTTAGTAAACAAATATATAAGAATTCCTGATGTACCTTCCTTGATCAAAGTATTCTTATGTTAAATGTGTTTTGTGTGACGGTGGGTGTACAATGTACATATAAAGAATTTGACAATAACACAAAAAAAACTTTTTTATCACTTTATTTTGAGTTTCGACCTAACCTTTGATACAAGTGGTGCTATGTCCTTCAATAAAAGTGGTACTATGTCCTCCGATAAAAGTGGTGCTTTGTCCTCCGATAAAAGTGGTACTATGTCCTCTGATAAAAGTAGCGCTATGTCCTCCATTACAAAGGGTGCTATGTACTCCGATACAAGTTGGGCTAGGTCTGTAGAAAATGCCGTACTCTTAAAACTGGTATAAGAATCCTATCAGTCCAGGTACAACTCGTAAAACTTTCAATGCCATACAATGAGCGTGATCTCATAGGCTCCGATGTCAACAAGGACATAAGGACGTAACTATCAATGCCAAACCAATGGGTACGATCTCATCAGCTCGTATGCTTCAAGGAGGAACAAATTACTTCTCTCACCGTAATCAAAGCAGAGTATATTCCAGCTAATGTGTATTTAGAAATCTATGTTACAAATTAACGTTAATTGATGTAATTACAAGTTTTATGTCGATATATATACAGCGTAGTTTAAGTTTCATGTACGTATTTACAAGATTAGTGTAGATTATTAACTAGCTGTAAATTCAAATATTAACTAGCTGGAAATTTTAATATGAACTAGCTGGAAATTTAATCATTAACTAGCTGGAAATTTAAATATGAACTAGCTAGGAATTTAAACATGAACTAGCTGGAAATTTAAACATTAACTAGCTGGAAATATAAACATTGACTAGCTGGAAATATAAACATTAACTAGCTGGTAATTTAAACATTAACTAGCTGGTAATTTAATCATTAACTAGCTGGTAATTTAAACATTAACTAGCTGGAAATTTAATCATTAACTAGCTGGTAATTTAAACATTAACTAGCTGTAAATTTAAATATGAAATAGCAGGAAATATAAACATTAACTAGCTGTAAATTCAAATATTAACTAGCTGGAAATTTTAATATGAACTAGCTGGAAATTTGATCATTAACTAGCTGGAAATTTAAACATTAACTAGCTGGAAATTTAAACATTAACTAGCTGGAAATTTAAACATTAAACATTAATTACGGGGTGTCCCACGAAACATGACAGTTGTTAAATAGTTTAGAATGTCTTCTTTCATAATTTTTTAAGTCTTTTGATACCAAATAAAATGCTAGAAATATTGTAAGGAAGTCATATATTATAGTAAAATTAATTTCATAGTAAAACATGTTTTAGGAAAAGATTATTTTAACGAAATAAACGGCAAACAGTCTTTATTACTTCATACAATACATTGAAGTAGACATTCAAAACTATTTACCAACTGTCATGTTTTGTGGGAAACCCTGTACCTTATTGACTGTATAAAACTTAAATACCGGAGTAGGTACAAAAAATGCCCAAAAAAAGCAAAAACTCAAAACGCACAAATAAAAATTTAAACATTTCTCCAAACAATAAAATCTGTTTCACCAAAAACTATTTATGTTTTTTGATGTTCTGTTGCACTGGGCGTTTTGTTGAATTGGGCGTTTTTCTATTGGACATTTTATTGATTGGGCGTTTTGTTTATACCTCAGACACACACTCATTTTGTACGGACAAACAAACGTTAGACAGGGATCAATTTCCAACCCCTAGGACCAACCTTGAAATAGCAGGAGTTTCTAAAGAAGATCTTTCAATATTTGTGTAGAACCAACCTAAAAAAGTTCATGATACAATTCACAGAATTTTGGTTTTTGTTGGTGATTTTTTGAAAATGTAAAAAATCTATAAACAGAGTCCAATTACATGAAAAACATTACACAAATCGCGCGCATTATGATCTGAAAACCTGTGATCTGTTTACGAAGGGTTCTGATTGAAAATCAAGCTGAATTGAAACAATAAAAAATATGTTTTAAAGTTTTTTAAATCCTGGGATTAACGACCTGACAACCCATGATTTTTCATGGTTGCTTGGTTTGGAGTAATTGAGAATATTATACTTTATTGCTTAATAAACTTTTGATTAAAATAGTTTCATTTAGAATAAAGTTCATAGTGAATAATATTGCACTGTAGATACATAAAGCTAAACTTTACATTAATAGCATCCGGCAGTTTAGATATTAAATCTAGAAATTTAGAGATTTTAACATTAAATTTCTAAAATTTCTGAACAATCAGATGCTATGCTGTTTGAACTGCTGGATGTGAAAGTGTTTCCAATGAATGCAGAGTATCTGTATATTTAGTTTTTAAAAAAATTGATAAGGTAAATGAGGACGCTTTAAAACCTTTTTGGAAATATTTTTAGAAATTGTATTGATTTATAGATGTTAGATATCCATAGAAAAATAAACAATAGTTCAAAAGTTTTTTCCGTTCAAAAACCATACTTGCAAAAGCATAAAACAATATAAAGAGATAATTAGTTTTTTTTACAAGCAATTAAAAACATGATATTTGGACTTTTTTAATGTTTGCTTGGTAACTAAACTGTTAGGCATTGAAATCATACAAATTGTTGTCTTGTTTTAAATTTTTTACTTATCAGATCAATATTTTTAGGAATTATGTATAAAATTTTGATAATTTAATCTGAGACCTGAGAACTCTCTACAGAGAGTGTAGAATAATTTCTTAGAACTAATGAAAACTAATCATAAAATGAAAATTTGTTTAATACCCCCCCTGGCAGATAAACTTAGACTTTAAATTGAAATAGAAGTATCAAATAGAAGTTAGTAAATTAATAAGTTCATAGAACATCTTGTATTTTCATTCATTTTATGATTAAACTAGCTTGGGAACTCAGCGTTGCCCAGGTTACTCATGGTTACTCCCGCCGTTTACCCGAGCTTGGTCGTAAATTACTATTTTAGCTATTTTTCCCTTAATAAGTGAGTTAATAAGTGGGTTATTAAGTGAACCCACTCAAGTTAGAATCTCAAAACCACGCTAAAAACATTCCCGTTGTTTCCCCCCTCCCCCTTCACCCCAACCCAATCAAAATCGGACATACAAACAAACAGACAAAGAGAGCAAACAGAGATTACAACTTTATATAGATAATGGTTGCAACCTTTACAAATCGTGGTTTAGACAGAAAAATGGGTCTAAGAGGTATCATGATAAAATAATAAATCGATTGATACTTTTCATTTCTATCCTGTGTTTTTGTAAAGAGAGTTTCAACTTTTTCTTTGATCACAAAATGTAAAGACCGTCCCTAATTTTAATGATCTACAACAGTGTTTCCTATGTGGCTCGGGTTTTCAAAAAAAAATTCAAATATATAAATATATAAATATATAAATTGCGCATTTTCAAAGATAGAATTGCGGATTTTTAAGTTTTTTAAGTTTTCGAATATAAGCTGCCTACTTTTGAAAGTTAAAACTGCATTTTAGAGCGAAATGTTAAATTGACGACCCTTCATAAATGTACTGGAAGCACTATCTAGTATGCGAAAAAGTTTAACCTTTTTTCAGAGACACCCTGTTTGAAAAACAATTGTACCACATTTTTGTGCATTCTTAGCAAATTTTTGGAATTGTCTTGGTTGTAATAAATTCCATAATTTGCCAGACTGCTTCTGTTATGAAACTAAGATAAACTTATCAAGAATATGCACTATGCACAAAAGCAATCTACAATTTACATGCACATTGCAATTTTGACATAAGTGCTGTTAGGTTAAAATCAAATTTTGCATGGGTGAGGTACTTGTTCAGCATGAGTCATTTCTTTTTATTAATCTCTAAAAGCAAAGGATCTAGTATAACCCCAAAGGTGCTTGTGGGACTCAATGCAGCAGGTACTGTTGTGAATCAGGGAAGCTCCTTTTTAAATGGAAGATCTCTTAAAATTACGCGTATAGTCCCTTTAAGTAACTAACATTTACCTGAAGTTATAACACAAGCCAGTGCTAGCCCAGCAAACAGCCAAGTCATACCACCAATCTTCTCTCCCTCTCTCTTATCGATGTAAGAATACCATAGCTTACAGTAGATGTAGTACATGAAGTACATCTGCATATTGAGCATGAGGATGAGTAGGATGTATGAGGACACCCCTGGACTGTGTGTAACCAAGATATATACTGCCAGGCTAATGTTTGCTATCAATACAAATATGACAGGTTTAAAACATTCTAAATTCCACTCAGCTGGGGTTACAAGTTTTTTAAGATTTTCCCATGAGAATTCCAGAATAGTTGAAAGTCCTCTTGTACAATAGATCTGTACTATTGCAACATAAACTATCACTAGGTAGGAAAGAATAAAAATGACCCAGAAAACAATATGATCAACAAAATATCCTATGACTTCAACAACCAGGATAAAGCTGATCAGAAGATAAGTTGTCCGGGGGGATGGAGTAATGTCTGAATGTCTGAATTGAAATACTTTCAGAAATATGAGAAGAGATAAAGCGTACATGAAGGTTGTGTCAAACTGGAAATTGATATTTGTTGGGCAGATGTGGAAACATGCACTAAGGATTCCTTCTCCTATAGAAGCTCCTGCCATAGCAAAGTATATTCCAAACTGTTCAGGGATTCCTGTATCATTCGGATGAATAACAGCGTGATTATCTGATTCTATTTCCATAAACTTGTTAATATAATCAAGATGGATTTTTCTTCTATAGAACACTATACACACAAATGCTATACCAAATATGATGTAACCTATGTTGCTGAAAACATGTCCAAAGTCTAGAATAGGACCAACTTCGTTCAAGCATTCAAAATTAAAGTAGCAGATATCGAGGTCACCTTGAAAATATGAAAAAATTATTTACAGTGTAAGTTTTCTAACTCATTAATTACTTAATTGAAAATGATGATACCAAATATAAAAACATTTTGACAATTATTTACGTTTACTACTTTTTAGCTATTTTTATCATGAATTCTGTTAGATTAAATAGTTAAAATGTCAAAGGATTACACCATCAGGTTGCAAAGGTAAATGAATTTTAAAATTTTAGTTTTGACAAAAACTCAGTTCCTTTTTAATATAAATATTTAATATTAATGAATCTAGTTTAAAAAAACTCACCTGTATTCACAACGTTCTCTTGATGTGCAAAGACGAGCTGGATAACTGGTAGAGTATAGAACACACCCATCATAATTATCAACCAAACATAGTTCTCAGTATCTCTCTGGGTATATTTACTAAATATACTGTTATCTACCAGCATTAATGAGTAATTAGATACACTTGGACTCTCCTTAGATCTCAGTTCAATTACTGTCTTTTTATCCATTAGAATCCATTGTTCTGTTCGACTGTGGACATCCGCATCATCTAGTTTAATACCATAGTACATCCGCCTTCTATTCTTTACTCTAGTTGATACCTTATTCTTGTCTGTTTCATCCTCATTTCCTTTCTTTAGAAGATCAATAATATCCTTTCTAGTATCATGATCCATGCTCTGCTCCATCTCTATATCTTGGTTTTCAGTTGAAAGATCTGGTTTATACCTATAACAGCAGTAGCTGACTACCCAGGATAGAAGGACTATAATAAATGAAGTTGCTAGAACAAGGACTATAGACATCCATCTGTAGTCTTCCATCTTCTCTACTGTAATCGAAACCATTCCACTCCTGCTGATGTTGAAATTAGATTAGTCTCCGGAAAACAAATTTACTCTATAAATAAGAAAAAGAAAACCTTTCCATCTCGTATTGGAGATTTGTGGTGTTAGAACATTTCTCCGGGTTGTTGGAGTGGAGTAGGGTTATTATCAATCCCCTTTTTCTTCCAACTTGAGAGGCAGGGATAGATCCTCTCTCTAGGAATGTTAGATGCTTCCTTCCATATCCTCCCTGAATTATAAAATGTAATGTACGAAAAGTTGAGATGTGACAGAATAGCTATTAATTAATTGCTATCAGATCTATAAAATTTTTAATGCAATCCAATGTTGTAGACCATAGATATTTTAAACTCCGAATTCTGTTAGATCTAATAATCTAAGTTTGAAATATCAAAAGTTTACACTTCCAGGCTGCAAAGACATAATGGATTAGAAAATTTTAGAATGTGCCAAAGACATATAGTCTGACTTAAGATTTTTTTAAGAATTAACCGTCACATCTTAAATTTCAAACTGGGTGAACAGTCTCTGAAGCCAATTTTATATTTGAGGTTGGGTTAGATCCAGAGAAATAAAATATTTAGAATCCTCTGCTACATTTTAAATTTGATTTACCTTGAGATCTGAACTTGTTTCCGCTAGATCCTCCTCTTCACACATACTTCCAGGTTGCACTGATAATACACCACACACAGGGGTAGATTCATTCATTACTCTACCATCATACATATTCATTATTCATTACTATACCATCATACATATTCATTATTCATATACATATTCATTATTCATAACTCTACCATAATACATATTCATTATTCATTACTATACCATCATACATATTCATTATTCATTACTCTACCATCATACATATTCATTATTCATTACTCTACCATCATACATATTAATTATTCATCACTCTACCATCATACATATTCATTATTCATTACTCTACCATCATACATATTCATTATTCATTACTATACCATTATGCATATTCATTATTCATTACTATACCATTATACATATTCATTATTCATTACTATACCATTATACATATTCATTATTCATTACTCTACCATCATACAAATTCATAATTCAATACTCTACCATCATACATATTAATTATTCATTACTATGCCATCATACATATTAATTATTCATCACTCTACCATCATACATATTCATTATTCATTACTCTACCATCATACATATTTACTCTACCATCATACATATTCATTATTCATTACTATACCATCATACATATTAATTATTCATCACTCTACCATCATACGTATTCATTATTCGTTACTCTACCATCATACATATTCATTATTCATTACTCTACCATCATACATATTCATTATTCATTACTCTACCATCATGCATATTCATTATTCATTACTCTACCATCATACATATTCATTATTCATTACTATACCATCATACATATTCATTATTCATTACTCTACCACCATACATATTCATTATTTATTACTCTACCATTATTAATATTCATTATTCATTCATAACTCTACATATTTTTTGGTTTCAGAACTTTGTTGAAGATATGTTCCTTATTAGAACTTCTTCAGTTTTATCTGTAAACTCGTAGAAAAAAACTTTTCTTGAGTTGGAACTAATCATCACGTTGGAGACTGTCTTATCTTTTTCAAGAACAAACTGCTGAGGCCTGAACATAAACAATATTCACTCTTTTAACCTTTCCAGATAATTCCACTTTAAAACCTTCGAACTTTTGTGTTCGTTTTATCTCGATATCCAAAATGGGAAGTTCTAATTTGAGGAACAATGCAAAACTATACTTTTCCATATCTTCATTTTAGTTATGCCTCCCCTGATCAAATCTTCATTAAGCCCCTGATTGGGTATAATTAATTAAACTTAAGTTAAAGTTGCGGGGTTTTAAAATCTTTATTTCAAAGCTTATCCTGTGTATAAAAATATTCAGACTAAAATAAGCAATAAAGAATGAAGTTAGAGGGTGCTTTGATGTTTATACTTTAAGTATATAATCAAAAACTTTTTCTAGACATTTTTCTTTTTTAAAAATAAAAATGGGTTTGCAAACGCGAATGGAAAATATTTTTCCTTGAATGATGATACAATCCGTAGAAAATGTAGTTAAGATAAATTTATTTTTAGAAATAAAATTTAGAATTCTTTGAAAATATTTCTTCAATCTGCAGCAATACCTTCAACAAATCCGGGGTCTTTTACAAGTTAGATTTTATTTACAGAGGTTTCATTTCAACAATAGAGACAGCTAACAAAACAGAGAGCTGATTTCTATTGTTTACCTCAGCATTATTCTAAAGGAGAGCTGATTTCTATTGTTTAATTTAACATTATTCTGTAGGAGAGCGGATTTCTATTGTTTAACGTAACATTATTCTTTAAGAGAGCTGAATTCTATTCTTTACCTTAATATTATTCTATAGGAGAGCTGATTTCTATTGTTTACTTTAACATTATTCTGTAGGAGAGCTGATTTCTATTGTTTAACGTAACATTATTCTTTAAGAGAGCTGATTTCTATTGTTTACCTTAATATTATTCTATAGGAGAGCTGATTTCTATTGTTTACCTTAGCATTATTCTACAGGAGAGCTGATTTCTTTTGTTTACCTTAACATTATTCTATAGGAGAGCTGATTTCTATTGTTTACTTTAATATTATTCTGTAGGAGAGCTAATATCTATTTTTTACCTTAATATTATTCTATAGGAGAGCTGATTTCTATTGTTTAGTTTAATATTATTCTAAAGGAGAGCTGTTTTCTATTGTTTACTTTAATATTATTCTATGGGAGAGCTGATTTCTATTGTTTACCTTAATATTATTCTATAGGAGAGCTGATTTCTATTGTTTACTTTAATATTATTCTAAAGGAGAGCTGATTTCTATTGTTTACTTTAATATTATTCTATGGGAGAGCTGATTTCTATTGTTTAACGTAAAATTATTCTTTTAGAGAGCTGATTTCTATTGTTTACCTTAATATTATTCTAAAGCAAGAGCTGGTTTCTATTGTTACCTTAATATTATTCTATAAGATAGCTGATTTCTATTGTTTAACGTAACATTATTCTTTAAGAGAGCTGATTTCTATTGTTTACCTTAATATTATTCTATGGGAGAGCTGATTTCTATTGTTTAACGTAACATTATTCTTTTAGAGAGCTGAGTTCTATTGTTTACCTTAATATTATTCTAAAGCTAGAGCTGGTCTCTATTGTTTACCTTAATATTATTCTATAAGATAGCTGATTTCTATTGTTTAGTTTAATATTATTCTATAAGATAGCTGATTTCTATTGTTTACCTTATTATTATTCTATAGGAGAGCTGATTTCTATTGTTTACTTTAATATTATTCTAAAGGAGAGCTGATTTCTATTGTTTACTTTAATATTATTCTATGGGAGAGCTGATTTCTATTGTTTAACGTAACATTATTCTTTAAGAGAGCTGATTTCTATTGTTTACCTTAATATTATTCTATAGGAGAGCTGATTTCTATTGTTTACTTTAATATTATTCTATGGGAGAGCTGATTTCTATTGTTTAACGTAACATTATTCTTTAAGAGAGCTGATTTCTATTGTTTACCTTAATATTATTTTATAGGAGAGCAGATTTCTATTGTTCACTTTAATATTATTCTAAGGGAGAGATGATTTCTATTGTTTAACGTAGCATTATTCTTTAAGAGAGCTGATTTCTATTGTTTACCTTAATATTATTCTAAAGGAGAGCTGAGTTCTATTGTTTACCTTAAAATTATTCTATAGGAGAGCTGATTTCTATTGTTTACTTTAATAACATTCTAGAGGAGAGCTGTTTTATATTGTTTACCTTAATATTATTCTATAGGAGAGCTGATTTCTATTGTTTACTTTAATATCATTCTAGAGGAGAGCTGATTTCTATTGTTTACCTTAATATTTTTCTATAGGAGAGCTGATTTCTATTGTTTACCTTAATATTTTTCTATAGGAGAGCTGATTTCTATTGTTTACCTTAATATTATTCTATAGGACAGCTGATTCCTATTGGTAGTGCTGATGCTCAACCTAAAAACAAAAATTAACTAATTTCAGCTTTTTAAAAAGTGAAAATTTAAAAACTTTTTAAAAAACTAATTGTGGCTTTCTTTTAGTTCCGCCAGAAAAGACGACATTTCACTAAATAATAATTGTAATTGTATATGGCACAATTAAGAATCGTTATAAACGGTAAAACATTTTATTTACCTAATAATATCGTCTGAGGGACATAGAGTTCTCTCGGAGTAATTACTAAAGCTATGTCGTCTATTTAAATATATAGTTAGATACTTTTATCATCTCAGTGACAAAGATCCTGCCAGAACAAACAGAGAAATAAATTGTCATTTGAATCGTCTTCGATTATAAAAACATTCCCTAAATGTTGTAAATAATTTATAATATTAGGTACATATCAATTATTCATTCATTAGTCCACTTGGTAATCTACAGTTTCGTAATGATAATTTAAATAAACTGTCTTATCTAAGTTTGAGGTTTTAAACAAACATTCTACTCATCTTTCAATTCTATTTCCTAATTGATTTAAATCAAGTATAATCATAAAAAATAATTCCCTTTCAAAAATGTCGCGAGTGCAAGGTTTTTTTTATAGCATGATTTTAGATTTAATGTTAAGCTAAAAATCTATTTTTTTCTTTTTTTTTGTATTTTAAATTCTCTAACTTTCCTTGACGGTAAACTCCAGTATCCGGCGCCAGTGTCTCGAGCCATAAATTCTAAGAATAATCGATTCAAAATTTAATTTTTATTCAACATTTTCACTGGTTTGAAGAATAAATAAGAATAGTGTACACTAGTTTCATTTTAGATTTAAGATTAGATTTGTATCTTTCATGTTTAGGGGGGGGGGAGGTGGGGAGTGAAGAAATGGATAATAGGATAGTTTCTAAAATGTTATGTTACAAATTCAAGATGTTACCTCTAGGCACCTTATCACAAAATGTGCTATAAGAGAAAAATGTTATAATGTAACCATGTAACCATATTACAAAGGTTATGTTACGCAAGAAAAATGTCACCATGGAACCGTGTTACAAAAGTGCAATGTTACATTAGAAAATTGTTAATATTTAACATATAAAAAAAGTAAGGTTACATGCAAAAAACGTCACCATGGAACCATGTTTCAAAGTGTAATGTTGCATGAGAATGTTGTTACTATGGAACCATAAAACAAAAGTAATATTACATGAGAAAAATGTTACCAAGGATACATGTTACAAAAGTTATTCTACATTTGAAACACATTACAAATGTTTCGGGTGTAGAGGAAGAAATCCCCGAAAGAGGATTATGAAATCCGCAAATGAATGGTGTCGGATCTTGGAACTAATGAAGACCTACTCAACTTCCTCTCCTTTTATACACTCGTTATTTATCATGTAATTATATCTAGAAGCAATAAATGTACTTCTAAAAGGGTTAATTAAATTAGGAACAACTCATTTTGATCTGTCTCTTGTATAGTATACAGTCTGGTCCTGACAGTTCGATTTATCCACTGATTGCTGGTTCCTCAGTATCTAAGGAATTATCTTATATACCGATTACTCCGTTAAGGAAGGTTTTATTATTTAAGAAGGGATTTTAATCCTAATTTAGAGGGAAGTTTACTCCTTTACAGAAGTTTTACTTCTTTCCAGGGGGATTTCAATCCTCTAACGAGGGAATTTACTCCATTAAGGTTGGATGTATTCCTTAAAGGGTGGATTGAATCCTGCAGGGGAAATTTAATCCTTTAAGGGTGGATTTTACTCCTTTAAGGGTGAATTTTAATTCTTTAAGGGTGGATTGAATCCTTTAGGGGTGAATTTTAATTCTTTAAGGGTGGATTGAATCCTTTAGGGGGAAATTTAATCCTTTAAGGGTGAATTTTAATTCTTTAAGGGTGAATTTTAATTCTTTAAGGGTGGATTGAATCCTTTAGAGGGAAATTTAATCCTTTAAAGGTTGATTTTATTCCTTTCAGGGGAATTTTAATCATTTAAGGGGGGATTTAATCCTGTAAGGGGGATTTTAATCCTTTAAAGAGGGATGTTACAATTTCAAGGGGGGATTACATTCCTCTAAGGAGGCAATTTACTCCATGAAGGTGATATTTTACCACATTAAGGGTGAAATTTTTACCCCATTATAATGGGCATTTTACTCCATAAAAGGGAGAATTTACTCCTTTAAAGAGGGTAGATTTTACTCCTATCATGGTTGATTTTGCTCCCGATTAGAAACCTTTACCCTTTAACCTTGCATATTTTATTTATTATTTTTTTACCTTTTTTCATGCATTTTTTTCTCAAGTAAATAAAAGTTGTATTTTTAATAAAGATTTTAATAACAAATATTTAGTTTGTTAAGTAGTTTTAATGTTTAACAGGGTTTAGATATTTCCCGCCTCCAGGGTGTTCAGAAATATCAGGGTTAGCTCAGCTTATTAGGAAAATCTTTATAATATTCTTCTTTAAATTCCTTTATCTTAGCAACCTTATGGTGTAAACCTTTGATATTTTAAACCTAAACTATTTAATCTAAAGTTTAAAAGATATAAGAATTAAGAATTAGAGTTTATGACAAATAAATTTAAAAAAAAAGAATTTGTTAATTTTTCTGTGTTCAGTGAATCAGTATCCTATACCTAAAATAATAGAACATTTCTCTTTAATTTAGCGAAAATATTTTACTAAATATCAATCATTTATGACGTAAACTTGTCTTGAAGATTGCAGATTTGTTACTATATTCTCTTCCAGGTATTATTAAGCTTCTACATTTAATTTATATATTTTATATTTAATATATTTAAGTTGAGTGTGTCATATTTTATATTCCGAACACCTATTTACAGTGGTGAGTGTCAACAGATTACTGTACAATGGTTGCCGTCTTGTTGTTTCTTTCAATCATAGAATGTCGTGTAAGGTTTATTTAAAAAAAATCCTGTAACATTTTCTAACATTTCTAATTTTCTAATTCCTATGTCTTTACAACCTAACAGCGTACACATTTGATATTTCAAACTTTGATTATTTGATCTAACAAAATTTATAGAAGAAAATATCTATGGTCTACGACCAACATTGGGTTGCATATATGTAGGGATAAGACCATCCTTCCGCAATTAAAAGAAGCAACAAAGACGAAAATCATTCCACCGTTTTATGATTACCACTGTATGTAACCTTTACTTCAATTGCTTGCCAAAATAAATGTACAATAAATTAATTCTCTTTTGGAAGTGGCTGAAGTAATGCATATTAAATATTAAATAATGGCCGAATTTCATAAATTTGAGCTAGGTTTGGAGACGGTTTAACACCATATCTTTAATCGGTGATTTAGGGTTTGTCCATGATCTATCATAGTTTAGAATTGGGATGCAGGGTGCATTAAGATAGTTAAATCAGCGAAAGGTAGTTTAGCGAGTTAGCTCAAATTAATCGAGTTTTGGCACTGCTTAATAATAGCTTCTCAGTTTACTCATACTCCATTTTTCCAATCCTTTATTTTTCAATATTTTTAAACCTGATTTTTAGACCTTTATTATTTCAAACCATGAATTGTACAACATACAGTAGTCTAAGTTTGTATTATTAAGCTTTAAAAGTTGACACCATCACGTTCTAATAAAAAATAAGGGAGTTCCTAAAATATTTATAAAAGGTTCCTACCTATCGGGTGCTCAGTTACATCTTTAAAGAACAGCAAAGTTGAATTATCAATTTCAGGGATAAGCAAATCATCTTCAGTCTGCATAAAGGAAATATAAATAACAACTTTAGAATAAATCATATAAAATACAGGGGATAGGTAGAAAGGATTTAATTTAGGGGAGACCGAAGACTTTTTATTTCAAGCAATTTTTTTGGATCTTTAAACTTTGAATTTAAATAAGGATTAAAACAATATTTTTAAACGGTATAATAATACAAATGAAAGCCGCAATTTAAGAACCGAAATCATTTTTCTAAATTAATTCTTGATGAGATTTCTACTTGGAACCTGTTAAATAATGCAAATCCGACCTGGGACCTGTTTAATAATGAGAATCCTTCCCGGGACCTGTTATATAATGAGAATCCTATCTTGGACCTGTTTAACAATGAGAATCCTTCCCGGGACCTGTTATATAATGAGAATCCTACCTGGGACCTGTTTAATAATGAGAATCCTACCTGGGACCTGTTTAATAATGAGAATCCTACCTGGGACCTGTTTAATACTGAGAATGAAGAGATGAGACTAGAGTTTATCCATGTAGGGGTGAACAGTTCAGTTCTAAGGTTTAGAGCAAGACTGGAGAACTCATGTGTACTTATTTCTAGAATCAAACTTGTAAATATTTTTATAAAACCAAGATTAAAACTAAATTAAAGGCCCGTCTAAAAATATAATAAAAATGAAAAGTGAAAATGATTTTTTTGATAATTTTATTTGAATGATTGATTACCTATTCAGTGCGTTATTATTAAATCTACATAAAATGTGTAAATAAAATATGAAATAATTTTTTGGATGTCTTAAAGCACTAGTTAAAGAATCCAAGCAAACAGACATGGAAGTTAGAAGAAGAAATAAAAGGATGCAATATTTGTTTACTAAAATAACAAAATTGTAAACAAATGACGGAAGTAAGGTATAGGAAGGCCGGACATGTTGTATGTTTGCTAACAATTTTGTGCCTTTAAATTATTTATTTTCATTTGCGGTTTCTCTGTAAAAGTTACTTGTGCATTCCTTATTTTTAAAGCAAAATTTGTAGTCTTAAAATCGACGGTAGTTATCACTTTTTGATCAGATAAAGGTCGGTTTCAAGGGTAGTGTTGTAAATCGGGCATTGCCATCTTTGCATGGAGGGTTACTTTAAATGTGCACAAACCCTATTCACTGTAACTTTAGTTTACATATAGCTTGAATTGAGTGAGTAAAGGGTCGAAAGCTCCCTAAATTTTATGTCGAATCCAATCCGATGGTTTTCAGTAAATTCCCCTTTTCCAAATTATAAATCAGACGATTTAAAATGCGGGTGTCAGATCTCATTTCAAACTGCTAATTGCATCAATTTCAAACAGAATATTTTATATTTTTTATTTTTTCCATCCATCCTAACTTGTCAGTCCCCCTCCTCCCCCTTGATATGAAAAGAATCTGATTAAAAAACTGACTGAAGAGAACTAAAGTTGTATTAAAAGTTCTCCCTATGAGTTGTGGAGTTAAGGAACTAACTTTTCCATTTATAATCTGCTCCGGGTGGTTTGGATACACGTCCAGGTGTCGGGTTTCAATCTCAAACCCTCTCCTTCCTAATCATCAATAAACTTGTTAGGAACATCTATCGTTGTGTTAGAAATATATAATCAACACTTTGATACAAGTTTTTATTCATCTATAGAATATAGGCAAATAGTTGTTTAGAATTTTCGCACAGAATTTATAAATTTGGAATAGAGAAGAAGAAATAGCTAAAATGTTTTTATTTGATCTATTTTAGGAAGAAAAATCATTCAAAATATACTTTTCCCGCGTATAGTCATGTAAAACTCTATAAGTGCTAAATAAATGTTATTAAAATATTTGTAAAATTTATATCGTTGTGTTAAAAATATCGAAAATTATGAAGAGACAATTCGACATATCACATACTTTGATTTAACTGTGTATTAATGATCCGATAGAATAATCTAACGTTCTTTTAAGATTACAGACCAAATGTTAAATCGTCGAAGATCACTTTGATAGCATTTCATCCAAGCACAACACCTTGTATGATGAAGTTTAGAGTGAAAACAAAATGTAATTTTTTGCAGAGACGAAACAGAATACACTTTCTAGAGTAATGACGTCAAAATCCTAAAAAAAACCAGACATAAAAATCGGAATAGAGGGTCACTTGAGATTTGGCGTACAGTCCCTTTAAACAAAGTGATTGCCTGGGAGGAAGGAGAGAAAGAGAATAATCAGACCAAGCATATTTGGAATACTGACAAACTGTTTTTTATAAATCATTCAAACGGAGAGATAAGAATTCTCTATCAGTCAGTCTAGTCTCAACTTTACAAACATTCTTTATCTGTTTGCGATCTCAACTTTACAAATATTCTTAACCCAGTAACAGTTTTACTACTTTTATGTACAACTATATAGCACTAGGTCTAGAAGTTAAATAGTTCACTTGTATTGTTTGTTTAAATAATATGTCCTTTGTTTACCATGGATATTTTGTTGTATTTAAATTGTCAAATGTCAAACGTCTTTCTTCAACAATGAAAAGAAATTAGATTCTTTTAAAATCATTTAAGAACGTTTGAATAAAAAAGTTTAGTCGCGGTTTCCATATTTTTTGATTTAATTGATTAACGTTTACGATGTAAAGAAAATAGCACTTTTCAAAGAAATTATCTTCTTCCCTGAATCCTTTTTGCTTTTAGCAACCGAACATTCAATAGTTGTCAGAGATGCCTTAATTATTTTCTTCATTTTAGACATATTTTATCCGTTTCTCTTCAATAAGATTAATCTCTTTTTCATGACACTTTCTAATGATTCTAAAATGAATATGCTCGGGTTTAAATAGTTAAAATTCCCCCTAATTTGTCCTGGTGCGTCCTTCTTCTTAATTTATTAAATCCTGCCTTTACTGCTTGTCAGATACTAACTTCTAGTCGGCAATTAGAGCTTCAGTTAATCAAAATATCATTTCAGAAATTCGTCAAGCTTTAGTTTTCATTCTGCGGGTAAAAAGATATGACCTTTAACTGCTATGCGTTATACGTACGTAGTAAACAAACAATGTAATTTCAAGTTATACCTTTTATTTATCTTCACCAAATTCACAACAAAACCCTTTAAACCTTTATCTGATAAGTAATGCACAAGATATCGTCATTTTTTTTAGCATGAAAAGTGTTTATTCTTACAATTTCCGCCTTTGTTTCTAAAGCAGTTGGAAATGTACATTTTTTAAAAAGAAAATAATGGATATCTCATGCCTTCTTGATTGATCAGAAAAAGCGTTTAATAGGTTCGTTTGGACTTCAATATTCCAACATATAAACTTTATATTATGGTTACAGTTCCTTCAATATTCCAACATATAAACTTCATATTATGGTTACAGTTCCTTCAATATTCCAACATAGAAACTTTATATTATGGTTACAGTTCCTTCAATATTCCAACATATAAACTTTATATTATGGTTACAGTTCCTTCAACATTCCAACATATATACTTTATATTATGGTTACAGTTCCTTCGTAAAGAAAATAACACAGAAAAAAGGGTGTTAAGCGTAGAGAATTTAAAACTTCTAATCATCTCGACAAATGAAATTGAAATATTTCAGGTTTTCAATGGATTTCATTGCATGAGCGATATTTCATGCGAAATATGAAATAGCTAGGTTCTACAGTATCACAGAAAACAGATTCTTATAACTTAATCTTTTTCGTTTTTTCAAAGTGTAAGAGTGTAATTTTGAAATATTTCTATTCAATAGATGATGCTGTTCTCCTATTTTCATGGAAAATATCTTGAATTTTTCATCTAAATTGAGCGGGGTCAAAGTGTCAGATAAAGCATCCCCTCCCCTTCCCTCCACATTTCCCAAACTTATAGTTGTACTCAAGAAACTACTATTCACAGTGCATTCACAGGGGTAGGTGGTGAAAATAACATGAGTTTCACAATTTTTAAATGAAATGTTTTTAAATGTCGAACATAAAGAAAATAATCAATGGTTACATTAAAATTAGAAATATATTCGATATTTACATTAAAATTTAGGAATATATTAGATATTTACATTAAAATTAGAAATATATTAGATATTTACATTAAAATTAGAATTATATTAGATATTTACATTAAAATCTAGGAATATATTAGATATTTACATTAGAATTAGAAATATATTAGATATTTACATTAAAATTAGAAATATATTAGATATTTACATAAAAATTAGAAATATATTAGATATTTACAATAAATTTTAATCTTTGTCAGTTTTAAGATAGTATTTTATATAATTACTATTTGATTCAAAATACTGAGACCCCAAAAAACTGTGGAAAAGGAAGACGAGGATTTTTAATAATCCATTAACATAAAACACAGCAGTGTACTGACACCGACACTTTATACTTAATAAGTTGATCTTCAACCTGCGGGTGAAACTGTTTGTCTTATTACTATGGTCTGACTATACAATTCCTTTGTTTACAACAAAATGCCGGGCCATGAATTTCGAAGACGATTTATCAATCTGCAGTAAAGTAATTAAGGTTTTGCCACAAACTCTGATTTCACAGACAGCTTTAATACATTTGAATTTCCGAGCCGGGTCAAACTTTCCGGTCCCAGTTTGTACTGTATCTAGCTCAAGGGACAGGACTAGCCGGTGCAACAAGGTTGACGTGGTCAGACTTTGTGCTTCATATAGGTTGAATAATGAATTTACTTTTACTAAAGGGGCAGATTTGCGTGATTTATAATCTTTGTCTTTGAAAACCAAAAACCTTAAATATCTCAAACTATGAATTTTGTTAGGTCAAATAATCTAGATTTGAAATATTGCAAAGATTTGTCTACACCATCAGGTTGCAAACATATCTGGATTAGAACATTTGAGTTAGTTGCTAAGGCTCATTCCTACCCATGTTTTTTTGGGCACAATAAAAAATATGATGTTAATATTAATTTTTACGCTACTCATACAGTTTTTCTTTAGAAAATATTTAAATCTTGAGCTAAGAACTGTTTGATCTAACTTGATGGAAAATATTTAAATCTTGAGCTAAGAACTGTTTGATCTAACTTGGTGGAAAATATTTAAATCTTGAGCTAAAAACTGTTTGATCTAACATGGCGGAAAATATTTAAATCTTGAGCTAAGAACTGTTTGATCTACCATGGTGGAAAATATTTAAATCTTGAGCTAAGAACTGTTTGATCTACCATGGTGGAAAATATTTAAATCTTGAGCTAAAAACTGTTTGATCTAACATGGCGGAAAATATTTAAATCTTGAGCTAAGAACTGTTTGATCTACCATGGTGGAAAATACCTAAATCTTGAGCTAAGAACTGTTTGATCTAACTTGGTGGAAAATATTTAAATCTTGAGCTAAGAACTCTTTGATCTAACTTGGTGGAAAATATTTTAAGCTTGAGCTAAGAACTGTTTGATCTAACTTGGTGGAAAATACCTAAATCTTGAACTAAGAACTGTTTGATCTAACTTGGTGGAAAATATTTAAATCTTGAGCTGAGAACTGTTTGATCTACCATGGTGGAAAATATTTAAATCTTGAGCTAAGAAGTGTTTGATCTAACATGGTGGAAAATACCTAAATCTTGAACTAAGAACTGTTTGATCTACCATGGTGGAAAATACCTAAATCTTGAACTAAGAACTATTTGATCTACCATGGTGGAAAATACTTAAATCTTGAGCTAAGAACTGTTTGATCTACCATGGTGGAAAATATTTAAATCTTGAGCTAAGAACTGTTTGATCTAACATGGTGGAAAATACCTAAATCTTGAGCTAAGAACTGTTTGATCTACCATGGTGGAAAATATTTAAATCTTGAGCTAAGAACTGTTTGATCTAACATGGTGGAAAATAAACATCAATCTTTTGAGTATAAAGTTCAGAGCAAAGTTGGCTTTTGATCTGTTGCTTTAATTCTAGGTGTATCCCAGGATACCAGAATCCTAGGGGGGAAACTTAAAACTTTTATACAAACTTTAACTTTTTAAAACCTTCATATTTAACAAAGTTTAAAACCTATTCAATATTAATACAGCATATTTATCATCTTGATCATTTTTCCACTTTTTTTTATTTAAAAATCTAGGGGACTTAAATAAACAGAAGTATAAATCGCATAATAGATTTAAGATTTAGTTAGCATACATTTCTTTGTGTTGAATAATTCAATTTTCTGATTGCTGTCTGTGGGTAGAGAAAATTATGCTTTGAACCAAAATTTCAAAAACAAACAAAGTTTGAAGAATAAAGCATTGTGAATAGTCAATAAGAGGACTCTATCCTTTATATCAAGTAAACCTTCATTTAGAGAGTGACATGGAAGATTCTTTCAAAACCTTCATCTGAGCAAGGATGACACATCCTTCTTAAACATTGTCGCTTGGTGTGACATACAGGGTTACATGCAAAGGATGAGACTTCAGTTACGACTATGGAGAATGTAAGCTGACTTAATATACGCAGTTTGCTACAGTTTGAAACTTGTGCCAAATCATTTAGCAGAACATTTAAAGACTATATTTAGTGCACAATATAAAATTCAATCTTCTAACTGTTACATTTAATAGATTTTTGATGATCATTAAAGTCGCATCGCTTTATTTATCATTTCTTTAATTAAAAAAAAAACTATTTTATACATATTTTATTTGAAAGTTAGTCCTGACTGCTCTTTCAACATTCCCTTCTTTTAATTATAATATCTTAGATATTAAATATTGTTTTATTTACATTACAGCCCTAGGCTCTCAGATTTTTGTAAATATTAAAATAATTTTTAATATATTTCCTAGCTCACTCTACACACATTAAAAAATAAAACAAGGAAAGCAGAAAACTGATTTAAATTCTAAAGATTTCACATAATATTTCGTGAAAATATGCAAGTTTATGTAAAAACTTGCAGTTTTCTTTGCAGATTGTTCTTGTTTATACTGTGGCGGTTTTATCACTTTAAATAAAAAAATCATCAAAATTAATAATCTTTTTCATCCCCCCCCCCACCTCATAATATACCTTAATAAATATTTATTTTCCTTTTCTTAACCTGTATATTCCTTTTCTGATTTGTAAATTATTTCTCCTAATTTGTTTATCCCCTTTCCTAAACTGTATATCCCCCTTTCCTAATCTGAATGTACTCTTTCTTATTCTATATATAATCCTTTCCTAATCTTCATATACCCTTTCCTAATCCGTATGTACTCTTTCTTAATCTGCAATAATCCTTTCCTAAATTGTAAATATTTTTTTCGAATTTTTTTATCCCCTTTCCTAATTTGTATACCCTTTCCTAATCTGCAATAATCCCTTTCCAATTTGTAAATATTTTTTTCTAATTTGTTTATTTTCCTTTTCTTAATCTGTGTATTTCTTTTCTAATTTGTAAATTAGTTTTCCTAATTTGTTTATCCAGTTTCCTAATCTGGTTAACCTTTCCTAATCTACAATAATCCTTTCCTAATCTGTAAAACATTTTCCTAAGTTGTTTATCCGTATTCCTAATCTGTTTTTCCTCTTTCCTAATCTGCAATAACCTATTCCTAATTTGTAAATCATTTTTCCTAATTTTGTTATCCCCATTCCTAATCTGTTCTTCCCCTTTCCTAATATTATTATTATTTTTACTTTTATTAACTATCATTGCATAAATTAGAAAAAATTTCAAATAAGTTAATAAATGAAAAGGTGAAAGTATTATAAGATGAATGCAGTGTTTTTACCCCAACATAAATTCCATACATTCATTAATATACATTAGTTAAGAATTGTTTTAATTAAAAGAAAAGAAAAATTGTATATTCCCACAAGACGGCTTCTTGGCCTCAATTAACACAATATCTCCTTAACCCCCATCATCCGCCCCTCCCCCTCCCCTTGAATAGGCTTGAATACTTAGAATACTTGACCTTTATCTTGAGTTTAAATATTTCAAGTTTAAAATCTATTAACTTGGCTTATTTTACAGGACTCCTTACAAAATAATTAAGCCTAATCATTTCAGCCTGTTGTTTTAAAACAAACACTTTTTTAACAATTGAACAGTTTTGTTTTCGACTATTTTTACTTTTCATTTATCATATTTGTATTCAACTACAAAGCATAAGATATTACAAATAAGTAATCACAATTTACTATATGCAGGCTGGACACGCCTAACCAGGGTAGGTTGTTTAGAGTGCTTGGTCCAACATTAGTTAACGATAATAAATATAATTGGTTACACACATCAAATTATGTTTTTGGATAGGTAAGGAGTTGATTGTCAGGTAGGAGATTGTCAGGTGATCTGTGGCACGGTTAGATCAGAGGAGTTGATTGTCAGGTAGGAGATTGACAGGTGATCTGTGGCACGGTTAGATCAGAGGAGTTGATTGTCAGGTAGGAGATTGTCAGGTGATCTGTGGCTTGGTTAGATCAGAGGAGAGATTGTCAGGTGATCTGTGGCACGGTGAGATCAGAGGAGTTGATTGTCAGGTAGGAGATTGTCAGGTGATCTGTGGCACGGTTAGATCAGAGGAACTAATGCAGAGATAAATTAAAATACAGGGTGTAAAGGATGGTGGATACACAAACACAAATAAGTTAATACAGTTTAATTTTTTTAGTCTTTTTATATAAAATCTACTCACATGATATACAACTAGAGTTTTTACATTTAAACCTCTCATTATTCTCAAAATATATATTGATTACTCTTTGTTTAAATATTTTTGCAGATTTAGTTTCTTTAAGGTCAATTTTCATATGCATTCCACAATTTAGCAAACATTTCTAAATTTTTGTTTAAAACTAGTTCTAATTTATATAATTTTGTTCTATTCGGTTCAGCTAGAGAGTTCAACATATTTTGGAAGGAAGAGGGAAGGTTATCATCAATGCATAAATGTCAGAACACTAAGATAATTTTTAAACCTGGTGTTGGCCACATTTTTGAAACCATAATGAATTATCTTTTTTAAAAGTATGTCTAAATCACAACAAATAAAAGCTTTCTTTAAGTCTAGGAATATTCCAAGTGTAAATTCCGGTTTAGATTTATTAAGGTTTTCATAGATTTTATTCATTAAATGCAAAAGTGGTTGATTTGTGTTATGTTTAGCACTAAATCCATATTGGTGCTCGTTAAAGATATTAAATATATTAAGATATCTGAACATTTGCATTGCGGCAATTTTTTCAAGTAGTTTACTCAAAGCTGGAAGAATACTTATAGGTCTGTAATTATTAAACTTATCTTTTACATTTGCTGTAAAGATGGGAATATTTTTTGCAAATTTATACTCGCTGGGGATGTATTCTGTTTTGAAAGAAAGATTAAATAAATGTGCTATATGATAATCGATACAATCAATAATCTCCTTCAGTAGTTTGGTAGAAATATAGTCTGTTCCTGAGCCTAGAGTTAGGAATTTTCGCTGCAAATTAATAAAATTTTACAATTGCGAATAGAATTGAAAAATCATAACAGTAATCTAAAGACCGATTAATTCTTACAGTTCTGAGACTGTGTACGTTTTACATTTTTCTCCTTTTTCCCGTAGTGAGATGTGATTCTCATTTTCGTGTCGTCCTCTTTCTTCTGGATGTAGATAGAGCCATCCTCATCACTGCTGAAGGTGTTGATGATGTTCTTCTTCTTCAGCTGTCGAACTTCATACAGGAGATTGTTTCAAGTCTGGGTTAGATGGAAATTCAGGTAACAATTGATGTTTTTATCCCCTCCAGTACGAATTGAGTTAAGTAAACTTTGCCAAGTAAACTTTGTTTATGATATCTGTCACGTGATTAATAAGTGAACAGGACCCTAATTCTTCATCAGATTTGATGAGTGAAGGACTACTGGTTTCAGACTTTGAACAGGATAAGAGTAGGGATCCCTTTAATTGACGCTGCTTGATATCATCAGCATTTTCTTCCCTGATTCTTATTCCCTCATCACTTGTAGCACTTCTACTCTCTAGATCTTCCACTTTTTGTCTTAGGATGTGCACCACTTTAACAAGTTCGTTGATAACAATGCCAATATCAGCCTTTTCCCCAAATCCAAGATTCTTCAGTTTCTCCATAATTAAATCAATATATCTTCCGTTTTATTTTAACTTCAGATTTAGGTTGAAAGTTGTTCTTTTTCTTATATTTTCTTGACTTTCCGTTGCTTGCCATTTTTCTACATATTGACACCCTGCAACTGTTGTCACGTACTAGAGAAACAATTAGAATATCTGTAAGGACTGGACAGGGTCGTCCGTTCAATGTGAAAGTTGGAAACTAACTGAATTTTAAATCAATTTAATTTACTAGGGAGAATGTTTAAAACACGTGGTGTACCTTTCATAATTAAATACGTTCACATGTTCTGCAAGCTACTTTACCATTGCCTGTATAACTTTCCATTTTTAGTTTTACAAAGAACTAAACTATACATTATGTTTCATGCTTTGATAGCAATCTTTTGTATACATATATTTTTATGTTATTTGTCTTGTCTGTTTGTCTATCTGCATGCAATAAACATCAAACCTTTATTTTCACTTGTCCGGAAAAAATATTGACATTTATTATTATTGAAAATGCACCAATTTTAACAGAAAATGTTGCAATAATGTTTAGAACGAATTTAAGGTACTCCACAAGCTAAAAAAGCTAACAAACAAGCTAAATTTAAGAATTCCAGAAAGAAATAGAAAACAATTTAAACTTGAACAAATATGTCAAAAAAATCTCATCTCTACCCCCCATCTCCGATCTTAGTCTAGATTTAGGTCAAAATAATTGGATTCCTGTAAGCTAATTTTTACGGAAAATTAACAGGAAGACTCGAAAGGAAAGAATTTTCTATTGTATTGTGTACAGACTCAGACTAAACTTTCTTTTTATTTTCAAGAATGTCCTTTATAATATTTTATCAAGTTAGAGCGACAAAACAAAGGATAAATATTTTTCCAACAATTAAAAGTTTTGATTAAGTTTGCTATATTTCGCTCTCCTCCCCTTCTTTCTTTTCCCCTTTTCTGTGTGCCTCCCCCCCCCCCTTCCCCGTCTTTCATTGAATAACTTTATGTTCACCAGTATTTCAATATAATTCACAACATTTAGAAGCAGCTATAAATCTTACTTGAAAGATATTGCTAGTGAAGTTCAAACACTAAATTAAATTGTAATCCAAATTTCTCTTATTTTACAGTGATGCGATACTTAAAATAATTCATTAAAAAAAGAAAGTGTTCTTCGCATGAATGTATGATGATCATTGATCATGCATTTTTTGTGTGGTTTTTCTTAATTTGGAATTTTGAATTTTATGACGGGTTTTCTCAATAGAGATTTTAGAATTTTATGCGAGTTTTCTAAATTTAGATTTTAGAATTTTAGAATTTTAGAGATTTAAAAGCAAAGACATTTTTAAAAAGAAATTGAGTCTTTGCCACAATTCTCTAACCTACATATCTGTGCAACACAATGTCGTATACTTTTAGTATGAAAAAATCATCAAAATTTGAATTATTAAACGTTTATGTTATTAGCATTCAAAGAAATTGGGATTAGAAAATAAATGGGAGTTGGTGGCAAAAGCTTGCAAGAGTTGATTTGGAAATCACTCAGATTGAATTTGGAAAACTGTCAAACTTTAATATTATTGATTTAAATTTGATTTTTGAATGAATGAATTTAATATTTACTAAAGAGTAAATTGCTATCACGCTGTTTTGTTTATTTTCAAATAGGTCTTTTTGATATGCAGAATGTGATAATTAGAGAAAAACCTCATTAACTTTCTGAAAGGGGTTGTGACAAATTGAGTCTTTGCCTTCCACGAAATAAAGATCTAACTATGCAAGCGGATGGTGTATATGTAAACTTTTGATATTTCAGGCTTAGATTGTTTGATATAACAGAATATATAAGGTCTACGATATTGGGTTGCAAAGAGAAAGGAATTAGAAAAGTTAGAGTTTTTGACAAAGATTTAATTCCTTTATCCTCATCTGTTCTTAAACTATTAAAACTAAACTTTTTAAAAGTTGCGGAAACAGGAAAAAATGCTAATATTCTTTATAAATGAAAAAGTTTGGTTTTAGAATAAGAAAAAATGATAATTATTTATTTTTATTTCAGGTGAGTTGGAATATCTAGATATACAATATATGTATATTATTTTCTATATCTATATATTTGAATATTTATAGTCATTTTTATATTTACATATTCATATATCTACATATTCTTTTAAAATTTTATTTTAAATCCACAAAATTTTTTTTAATTTTTTTATAATGTGTACAAAAGAAAATGTTCACAATTGAAATAGGAGATTGGCGCAAAGCGCCATAAAAGCCTAGTATATATAAATTTATATATCTGTATTTACTTTTATATTTATATATTCATGTTTCTATATTCATTTTCATATTTATATATTTATAAATGGGGGCCAAATTTGCGCGAAGCGGCAAAAATTCCCCCCCCCCCTAGTGGGCGACAAAATTTTAACTGTAAATTCAAAACATTTGGCTTCTTGGATATCAGGCATAAGTATAAGATACTTTACAGGTACACATACAGTCCAATTACCTTGCATGCACTATACTTTATCTCTCATTCAAACAAAACTAGCAGAAAAAACATGTTTCTAAAAAATCGACTTTTTTTTAAACTGTTATGTTATGTTTAAACTAGAGATAGTAAAACACATTTTTGAAAATGAAAAACTCAACTTGAACTTAAATTCTATGAGATGATAAAAGGACAAAGGTCCAGAAAATATTTATGACTAGTAGAAGTTTACGTTATGAAAAAAAGTAGGTTTACATTTCTAATCTATATAATAAAGCACTTCGTTCATTTATATGAGTGATCCCCCTCCCTAGATATTGATTCAGCTCCTTTATTGTGTCCATCTATCCATGTAATCTATGGTTCTTTTACTGCAGTACATAATGCAATATGTATAAATAATAGATTTTTAGTAAAATACATAATTCAAATGTTTTCACAAACTCCAATTTTCTAATCCTTATTTTGTCTTATATCATTGATATTTCAAACTTTAACGATTTTATTTTTCAGATTATACTTTAAAATTTCGATAAAGATCAGGTTACAACGATAATATGATTTGAAAATTAGATTATGAGGAAAGTGATCAGTACCTTTGCCTTTCTACCAGTAGTAGATTATAGTTATACATGTTAATGGAAAATTATAATGTTTGATAGTCCAAATTCAAGATTATATATGAATCAGGGTGAAATTGTTTATACATGGTATGCTTACTTCTTTTTTATAAATTTATATATTTTTCCTAATAAAACTGAAAATTTTGTTTTTATCTAATACTAGCTGAAGTGCCCGGCGTTGCCTGTGGAATTTTTAAAAAATATCATTATGCGAAAAAATCTAATTTAGAAATTTGTTTTTAGCCAATGTTTTCCCTCAAAAAATGTCAGCCAATTCGGTCCAGCCGTTTGGTCAGCTCTAGCTAACATATAAATAAATAAATATATATATGAGCGAAGAGCTTTATTACAAAGATAAAAACTTAAAGGGACTGTATGCGTAATTCAAAGTGACCCTCCACCAAGATGACATTGCCCGATTCACAACAGTACCCCCTGAAACCTTTTCAGGGCTCCGTTGTGATTAGGGCATTGCCATCTGCTAATGGAGGGTCACTGAAAGTTGTGTCTACAGTCCCTTTAATCAACAAATTTTCCGTAAAAATAATTCAATTGGACCGAGTTATTTTCTCAATTCCCTTGAAATAGATTTGGTTCTAAGGAAAAAGGAAAACAGACACATTACATTATTTAGAATTAATTTAAAAGAAAAAAGAAAGAAACTAATATGTTTCCATATAAACCTTCAGATTTGTTTGTCTTAAAACCGAAGGGAGATTTTTTTATCTCAAAATTTGATGTTAAATAAATGTTTTGTTCTGTTCCCCTGTTTATAAACCACCTGCTCTGGAGATACTGAAACTTTTATAGTTTTAGTTTTCACGATACAGGGAGTAGAGGGAGTATATATACAGTGAGTAGAGGGAGTATATATACAGGGAGTAGAGGGAGTATATTTACAGGGAGTAGAGGGAGTATATATAAAGTGAGTAGAGGGAGTATATATACAGGGAGTAGAGGGAGTATATATACAGGGAGTAGAGGGAGTATATATACAGTGAGTAGAGGGAATATATATACAGGGAGTAGAGGGAGTATATATACAGTGAGTAGAGGGAGTATATATACAGTGAGTAGAGGAAGTATATATACAGTGAGTAGAGGGAGTATATATACACGGAGTAGAGGGAGTACATATACAGTGAGTAGAGGGAGTATATATACAGTGAGTAGAGGGAGTATATATACAGGGAGTAGAGGGAGTATATATACAGTGAGTAGAGGGAGTATATATACAGTGAGTAGAGGGAGTATATATACAGGGAGTAGAGGGATTATATATACAGTGAGTAGAGGGAGTATATATACAAGGAGTAGAGGGAGTATTTATACAGTGAGTAGAGGGAGTATATATATATATATATATACAGTGAGTAGAGGGAGTATATATACAGTTTTGGAGTAGATGAAAGAATGGTTAGGGTTCTCTATGTATACCCTGAGATAGAAGGATGGTTAGGGTTCTCTATGTATACCCTGAGATAGAAGAATGGTTAGGGTTCTCTATATATACCCTGAGATAGAAGAATGGTTAGGGTTCTCTATGTATACCCTGAGATAGAAGAATGGTTAGGGTTCTCTATATATACTCCTGAGATAGAAGGATAGTTAGGGTTCTCTATGTATACCCTGAGATAGAAGGATGGTCAGGGTTCTCTATATATACCCTGAGATAGAAGGGTAGTTAGGGTTCTCTATGTTTACCCTGAGATAGAAGGATAGTGAGGGTTCTCTATGTATACCCTGAGATAGAAGGATGGTTAGGGTTCTCTATGTATACCCTGAGATAGAAGGATGTTTAGGGTTCATTATGAATATCTCTGCATTGTATTCAACCATATCTGATCAGTTAGTTTACGTTCTTCATACTGTGTAAACATCAGTATATTCATCCTTTAATGTTTTATTTCTTTATCTCTTTATTCGACAATACTTCATTCTTCATCCTATAGTGTTTAATTTATCCTTCATTCTTCATCCTATAGTGCTTACTTCATCCCTCTTTATCCCATAGTTTTTACTTCATCACTCACTTCTTTATTCTTAATCCAATATTGTGTTTACTTCATCCCCCACTTCTTCATTCTTCATCCCATCTTGTGTTTACTTCATCCCTCACTTCTTTCTTCTTCATCCCATAGTTTTTACTTCATCCTTCACTTCTTTATTCTTAATCCCTTCTTGTGGTTACTTCATTACTCTTCATCCCATAGTTTTTACTTCATCCCTCACTTCTTTATTCTTCACCCCATAGTGTTTACGTCATCCCTCACTTCTTCATTCTTCATCCCATAGTGTTTACTTCATCCCCCCACTTCTACATTCTTCATCCCATCTTGTGTTTACTTCATCCCTCACTTCTTTATTCTTCATCCCATAGTGTTTACGTCATCCCTCACTTCTTCAATCTTCATTACTTTACTTATTCCTTTAAACTTATTCATCCTGTAACAAATGCTTTACTCCAATAGTTCTTTAAATGAGTATCAATCCACTTACAACTATCTCTCTGTATTCATAAGTATGTATCAATCCAGATACAACTCTCTCTGTATTCATAAGTATGTATCAATCCAGATACAACTCTCTCTGTATTCATAAGTATGTATCAATCCAGATACAACTTGCTCAAACTCTATACTCTCTACCACGAACTATTACTTCTGACCTTATAACGTTCTCTGCAACTTGTCAGGACATTATTCCCTTATGACATATTTGAAATGCTTCCTTTAACTTCAATTCCGGTATACAGATCCGTAGAGCATCATATTGTTTGGCTGGATTAGTGTATCAGTAACATAAAACATGGGATTGAATAACATGTACGTTGCCCCTCACTTCCAGTAGCTTGGGTACTTTGACTTTGCAACCCATTGAATTACTTCCTTCCAGACATCATCAGCTTCCTGTAGTTTCTTGAACTTGTTCCCTTCCATGATCTTGTGTCTTGTTTCTTGGCTCATGCTGTGTATTGAAGGCGGATATCAGGCAAACTTCTGCCTCACCATGGCTATTTCTGCTGAATCTCCTTCTAGATCTCTAGCATAAGTTATCTTGAGCTCTCCTACTTCTCCGGTTTCCATTATATTTGAAAGCACTTTTTAAGAAATCCAGTATTTTCTTCTTTATACTAGCCCAAGTTTTACTTATCTCAGCGTACGTACTCAGGGTTTCTCTCCCAGCTGCAACCACTTGATTAAGATGCTACATGTAATGATTTTCACCATCTATCTTCTTACTCTTCTCTAACATTGCCTGTACTCTTGCAATGGGATCTTAGGGTTTCCGGTGTCGCTTTATTTTCCTGCATCTGACTGAATGACTGATTTTCTTTCTTCGTTTTCATTTCTTGTAACTCTTTCCACATTGTTTCCGTTTCAGCATCCTTAGCTCAGCCTTGCATCTTCATTTCCTGTACCTCTTGCATTAAAATTTGTAATTCTGTGAGTGGAGGGTTTCCACTTGCTGTTCTGGCTTCCCGCATATAAGGTTCTGCATATCAGATTTGTCACTAGGTAAACTATGTAAACGAGGGTATAATCTAAAACTGAACACTTTTGTTGTTTACAGTCTTGTTGCTGTACTGTTACTGCTTCTTCTGACACAACTCCTACTTCTAGGGGTTCTATTATTACTCCGTTAAAAAGGTTTGCACTGTACTTTTCTTACCTGGAGTCCCTGGCATTTATCTAAGGTTCATCGATCCCACCGCTGCCACCACTTTTGTAACAAATGCCTTACTACAATAGATCTTTAAATGTCTATCAATCCAGATACTATCCTCTCTGTATTCTTAAGTGCATATCAATCCAGGTACAACTCTCTCTGTATTCTTAAGTATGTATCAGTCCAGATACAACTCTCTCAATCTCTATACTTTCTACTGAGAACTATTACTTCTGACCATAATAAAACAGTGTTCATATTCAACTAAACTATATTTGAGTATAAGGTACAGAAAAGGTTAAAACTGACCGATAATATCGTCAGAAGATTATAACGTAATATATATACATTTAGGTTCAGGTTTCCAAGATTTGGGGGTTATTACTATATATATTACAATCTTATTTTGGTAACTTACTCATTCATACTCACTTTATTCCTCTTCACTTACTCATCCTACAGTGCTTACTTATTTATTCCTATTCTCTTTATTCCTCTTCACTTACTCATCCATACAGTGTTTACTTATTCATTCCTACTTTGTCTAATCCTGTTCAATTACTCATCCTACAGTGACAAGTTTAAATCTTACTTAAATCATACATGTCAAGACGTCGAGTGTCTATTTTTAAAAGCCATTTAAAAATTTTTTTTTTTTCTAATGCTATAGTTTAACACCAGAATTCACTGAAGGGAATAAAAGAAAGGGAAAAAGTTCGGTCTACATTTAATTATTTAATTCGTTTACAAAACTTTAGATCTCACATTTTTGTTTTCAATAAAAAAACTAATTAAATATGCTTTCAAACATAAAAAATCTTTAACAAATATTAAAGAGTAAATCTTTTACTGTCTAATATTTACACAATTAGGTTGCAAAGATATAATGAGTAGAAAATTATAATTTGAGGAAATTTGCCAAACTATGCCAATTAATATAAAATGACTGATATGAGTATTTGCCACAAAATTTTAATTTTCTGATCTTTCTATGTTTGAAACCTGATCGTGTAAATCTTTGATATTTCAAACTTAGATTATTTAGATTTGGAATTCATAGTTTGAAATATCTAAAGTCTACGACATTGAGTTGCAAAGAGTTTGGGGCAAAGGCTCAAGTCCAGTTTATCAGTGACGCAGATTAGAAAACCTAACAGATAGATAAACATGGAATGAATATTAGAAAAGTATTGAACATCTTTTATCTGTAATCTTTATACATTATTGAGAAGTATGGTTGTATTGTATGCTATCTCTTTATGGTATTAAGATATATATAATTAAATCTCTTGTTGTAGACCAGATTGTATTATTGTAAAACAAGTATAATCATCTTCAGCAAACCTTTCTTTTCTCACTCCTTTCTTATTTTTGATTTACAAATCTCACTACCGTCAATAAAATAAAAGTTTTAATTTTATATTCTTATTTAGGATTTTTAAATCTTACCACTGCACCGTCAATATCAGAGTTTAAAATAAAAGTTGAAATTTCATATTCTTATTTTGGATTTTTAAATCTTAACACTGCACCGTCGATATCAGAGTTTAAAATAAAAGTTGAAATTTTATATTCTTATTTTCAATTTTCAAATCTCACAACTGCATCGTCAATATCACAGCCGACATCAATTTTTTATTACTTCTATCATGAATATCACTAACGAGAATTTGACAGTATATATGTTTGAAAGTGAATATTAGACTCCAAATACTGTTTAAAGGGATGCTTCCCATGTTTGAAAGTGAATATTAGACTCCAAATACTGTTTAAAGGGATTGTTCCCATATTTGAAAGTGAATATTAGACTCCAAATACTGTTTTTTAAAAGAAAATAAGAATAAAAAAGATAGGTAAAAGATGTGCTCGTGAAGACAAATTAGATAAATGACATTTCCCTTTTTTCCATATGTAAGTATAGAATCCAAGCAAATAAGTATTAATTGCACCAAGTTAAAGAAACCAACTAACATACACAATTAATACAAACAATGCAATACAACAAACTTTATTTATCTTAAAAACTTTCTTTTTAATTTCTATTTGAGTGAGACGACTTCATCTATATTTTTTATAAAATTCATCATTCTCTCATTTTTTGTACTTTTGCTCAATTTTTGACAAATCTCAATATTTTTGTACTTAAACCACATTTTCCACATTTTTGTAGTAATTCAAACTAGAATATTGACACATTTTGATAATTTTTCAGAATAAATAGTATGTACAGTGCACAGTGTACACTTTTTTGACACATTCATACTTCTTTTATATTTTTACCACATTGTTATACTTGTGTCGTACTTTTAAAAGAAGGAAAACTGAATAATATACATTTACAAAATTACAAAGCTCAGATATCAAATGTCAAGAAAATATTTATTAATCATCATGATGATTAATAAAACCTGAAGCCAGTTGTTTTAAAATTTGAAATAAAGCTGGTTAAGGTTTCGAGGAGGGGGGGGGAATGTTTTTCTGCAATTTTTTTTAACCTGGAAGTTGTTTTGTTTAGAAATATACATAGATGTTAGGTTTATGCTGGAAATTTTCCAAGTGACAACTTCCCAAGTCTGTCCTAGCCACAGCGCTCGGCCACCAGCTTATTATAGCCGCAGCGCTCGGCCCTCATTGAAGCCTGCTTCGCCTCACAGGGCTTGACCTAACCTTTGGGAAATTGCACATTTGGGAAAATGCCACTTGGGAAAATACCCTTGGGAAGTTGCTACTTGGGAAAAATCCTTTGAGAAAGTACCTAACACCGAAATATACGCCCCTGGATAATGCAACTTTAAGGTTGGAAATATCAAAATATGACAATATAAATCCCTTTCCTAGAATCCACTAGGTCATGCGATAAATTTATTATAGGCAAGAATGGCCAAATTATTTCTCCTCATTCCGTAGAAGTTTTTCAGCGTTATTCCAAATCCAAACAAAAAAACGACACACATTAGACCTAACAAAATCTCTAATGAATTATCGCCACCCCTTCTTTTTCCCTGTTTCCTAATGAGCTGAATGTACACTCTATATAATTCTATACTAGTTGAATACATTATACACAAATATAATAGATAAGAATAGAATGGAATTAAGCCCAAAAAGATGTAAAACCGCCATTTTGTTGTACTTTTCCATATTGCGGGTGTACTTCACACATTTGTGCTTTATAACCTTTTGGACCCTGGAACATCTTTTTATAGAAAAAAATGTCTTGAAATTATATATTTTCTGACAACATGTCATGCATTCCCGAGTTCATTTCAGCATAAGCTTTACTTTACATTCCCGAGTTTATTTCAGCATAAGCTTTACTTTACATTCCCGAGTTCATTTCAGCATAAACTTTACTTTACACTCCCGAGTTCATTTCAGCATAAACTTTACTTTACATTCCCGAGTTCATTTCAGCATAAACTTTACTTTACATTCCCGAGTTCATTTCAGCATAAACTTTATAGATAAAAGAAATTATAACAGATATGTCCAGGGATCATACTATATTATTGTATGAACATTTCCATGAATTGTATACTTTGAACACTTTTCAGGCTCAAAGAACGGAACAATTTCATTCCGAGGAATTACTTATTTCCCTTCTATTATAATCTCAGTTCTGTGATTAAACATGCGGTATTGTGTATTGTACCGTAATTTAATTAATCTACGTGAATTATACAATAACGGATATGGAAAATATATTGAAAAATTGATGAAACGTTTAATTTCTAATTATTCTATTTTGTTTTCTCACAATTTTAGAGACAAATTGGGGGGGGGGGGAGGGTCCACAAGGGGCTCAATGCCCCCTCTCCCAGAATTTTATTGTTGTTTTTTTCTAAAAAGTACTAAACATTCAAAAGTTAAAAATTATTACAAAATGTTGTGTGCATTTATCATTCCCCTGGAATCATCTAACAAATTTCCCCCCTCCCTGAACTTCCAGATGGGAGCTGTAACCTAATAACCCTGCTAGACCTAGTTTAAATCCTGTGTACGCCCTTTTCCTTAACTATTTCTGTTCTGTTTCGAAGTATACCAATGTTTTTAAATATTAAAATATTAAAATTGTAATATTTAATTAACCCCCCCCCCCCCATAAATAAAACTGTCTCTGTGAATTCGGAACCCCATGTATTTGCTCAATATAAAACTATTTTTACAAGAATTAGATTTATAGCGGGTATTTTATAAAAATTCAAAAGAATTTTAGAAATTTGTTTTATGTTCAAAGAATGCTTTTTATTTATTCTGGTTAAAAATGCCAAGGGTTTTTACTAGAATGAATGCATAATTTAGAACCGCCATATCTTTTTTAAAAATCTTGTTTTGCATTTCAGGTTTTTAACTATTTAGACATAAAACCAATATAGATTTTTCACAGTGGAAAATAGTAAAAGACAGGCTTGGCTTTGTATACAATAGAGGACTCTGATAAAATTAGAATTTCTATTCTTTTAAAGGTGGTAAAAAAATTCAAAGATGACAAAAATCTTTTAAAGATATAAAGAATAATATGAATATTATAAAAATGACAGTTAATCCCAAGCAAATAAAAATAAAATAAACTTTCATAAAATTATGAATAATACAGTTTCTGAGAGTTATATTACCTTAGCCACACAGACTGCTTCCTGCTTAGCTTTCACTAGATATGCTAAGCAGGCCTATATTTGTTCCATTGCGAAATGCTACATTTCCATGAACGGCTTCTGACTGCCATCTAACAGCCATTTGTTGCAGGGGTTTAAGTTTTACAAATTTTAAAGAAAAACTCTAGCATAAATTTAGTCTACTGTTAAAGGTCTTGTATTTAATATCCAAAGGATCCTTAAATATCCCTGAATACAAATGTCTGTTTATTGATCGTGTTCTCCGGTTGTACACAATGGAAAATATCGCATATTCTAGCCTATAATATAATAGATATCTGTGCTCTTTTATCTCCGGGAGTTACTGTTATTTTCTTGGGTTGTCCCTTCTATATTCTCATTGTACTGTAAGTATAATGAAATTACCAATTACCAAATTCAAAATAAATTTTCAGAGCCATTTGAAGATATTGTTTTTTGTTGATACTCTTCGTTTGGAATAATTTATAGCGTCACGAAACGTGAAAGGTATTCAATAATACAAACTATCTCGACGATTGTATTCAGAAACAAAGAAAACGTTTTTATTCAAGGATCTTTTAATCCGTGAGTCAAAATTCCAAAATTCGTTAAGAGGGTTAATTTTTAGTAAAGAGAGTGGGNGGGGAATTTTGAATGACTTAAATTCACTTTATCTTGTCTTGATCAACGTGGGGGAATATATTCTAAATTGGGGAAATTGCGTTGAATATTAAGAAATCTAGTAAATAGGATGAAAAGAAGGTGGTATGGGGGCCATGAGTCTCCCCCCTCCCTCCCTTCCAATACCCTTCCTGCTTTTAGTGATTTTAACACAAGATGAATAAACTCAAAAGTCAATTTCATGTTTGATTGATTATTTGATTAAATAATTGAATAATAAATTGAATGATAAATTGAATGATAAATTGATTGATTTATAGATTGATTGATTTATTGATTGATTGATGAATTGATTTAATTAATGATTGATTAATTGATTTATTTAATGATTGATTAATTGATTAACTAATTTATTGGTTGATTGATTAATTGATTAAATAATTGATTGATTAATTGATTAATTAAGTGATTGATTAATTGATTAATTAATTGATTGATTAATTGATTAATCAATTGATCCAGTAATTGATTAATTAAGTGATTGATTAATTTATTGATTAATTAATTGATTAATTGATTGAAACATGAATAAATGTGTAAATTGATATCCTAGATGCTCAAGCCTAATTTTACATTTTCTTTCAGATTATATTTTTCGTCATTAATACTAAATTTTTACATAACGATCGTCCCTTTCTCGCCGCCCTTTCTCTTACTTTTATTGTAAGTTTAGAGAAATTACAAGGTGTCCCATAAAAGCAGAATAAGGGATTTCACAATTCACTATACATTCTACTCACTCCAGAGGGATTTTTATACCAATATAGAAAAACTATCTCAATTTTGAAAACCCTGTGAAGATTTCACATTTTGGTCGAAAATAATATTGTATAAATCTTCCCTTATCTCCCCCCCCCCCCTCCTCTCCTGTTTTATTTCTGAACACCCCTTGATCAAGATATTTTCAACTTTAAGTTCAAATCTGATGAAAATAAAGTATTCACTGGCTGTAGAGTCACGAAGGCTAGAGTTTCTATGAAATGAAATGGAATTTGTTTTGTATTTTTATATATAAAATTACAACCCTGGAAGTTTTCATACTTTCTTGTGTAAAAATTTGTTTACTCACACCACAAATGCATTCTCACATTTTTACTAGAAATCTAAGGCTTTAAGTTTTTCTCATATTTTTAGATTTTTAGATTTTTAGTTTTTCTTTTCTCAAGAAATTTCATGAGTACGAAAAAAGAAACTATTACAGAAACTATTCACAATTTATGACAAGTAGTTGGAGGCTAAAACTTTTGGTTGTGATACCGATGAGCCACATCGATGGAACTCGATATTTACGGTGGTATATTTACCTTCGGGAATTCAGGAATTTCACCAAGCAATGCAACTTTGTTATCAGATTTAAGACTTAAAAGTTTTGACCCCGGGTCACTTGGTAATCGGAACAGACAGGTTCATTTTGAACAGATAATAACTGCATGTCTGATAATATAAAATAGATATATATGTAGTTGAGTCAAATTATAATTAACAAATGCAAATAGGATCTAGGTGTTATATTTGCATTTGCATTCAGTTCTCAAACTCCTGGTTTAGAGTGTGTAAATTGTAATATTAAATTTACATACTTTTAGGATTCAAACCCTGCAGAACTATTCATCCTGCGTTTATTAACTTCAGAATACAGGAGCTAGGATTTTTAAAAATATTTTTAGCCAGACAATCTGTTCTAAACTTGGAAATATCAATAAAATATCTTTAGAACTAAGAAATTAAATCTAAACTTTATCAAACATAGAAGCATATCTCGTGAGCTTAAAACCAGAAGCTGATGGTCTCATACCAACAGATTAATGTTAATTTAAACCGATTAAGTGAAAAGTCTGTGAAAACAGTTGACTGATATTCTCGGGATTCGCTTCTTATTGGTCGGAAGAACTCTCGGACCATTCCAATAGAATTCACTTAATCCGTTGGAAAACAAAAGACATGGGGCTAGTGCAAGTTCCGACCTTAGATTTTATTCAGTCTAATTATTATTTCACGGTTTTCTGATTTGTACTTTTTTTTCATGGCAACATCTTACATCAGTTATGTTATTATGAATTTTCTGGAAAAATTAGATTATTCTCGTAAAGCATAATTCATAGAAATATGAAGGATGTTTCAGCAAAATTCTAGCTTTTAAGATTAATTAACCAACCCAGGTAATTAATCTTATTCATCTTAAACTTTACTTGATGTATACCTTAGAGCTTGGTAACTTTATCCTTGAGAGAGAACCTATAGGGAGAGGAGAAGAAGTGCACTAATAACAAGTAATAATTAAGAGTGTTCTCTCAAATAATGTTTTGTCCTGAATTCCTCACGAATATTGTCTAGTTCCCCCTGAATATTGTCTAGTTCCTCCTGAATATTGTCTTATTCCTCTTGAATATTGTCCAGTTCCTCCAGAATATTGTCTAGTTCCTCTTGAATATTGTCTAGTTCCTCCTGAATATTGTCTTGTTCCTCTTGAATATTGTCAAGTTCCTCCTGAATATTGTCATGTTCAACCTGAATATTGTCTAGTTCCTCCTGAATATTGTCTTATTCCTCTTGAATATTGTCCAGTTCCTCCAGAATATTGTCTAGTTCCTCTTGAATATTGTCTAGTTCCTCCTGAATATTGTCTTGTTCCTCTTGAATATTGTCAAGTTCCTCCTGAATATTGTCATGTTCAACCTGAATATTGTCTAGTTCCTAATGAATATTGTCATGTTCCCCCTGAATATTGTTTTGTTCCTCTTGAATATTGTCAAGTTCCTCCTGAATATTGTCATCTCCCTCCTGAATGTTGTCTAGTTCCTCCTGAATATTTTCTAGTTGTTCCTGAATATTGTCTAGTTCCTCCTAAATATTGTCTTGGCCCCCTGAATATTGTCTAGTTCCTCCTGAATATTGTCTAGTTCCTCCTGAAAATTGTCATGTTCCTCCTGAATTTTGTCTATAGTTCCTCCTGAATATTGTCTTGTTCCCCCTGAATATTGTCATGTTCCACCTGAATATTGTCTTGTTCCCCCTGAATATTGTCTTTTACCCCTGAATATTGTCATGTTCCCCCTGAATATTGTCTAGTTCCTCCTGAATATTGTCATGTTCCTCCTGAATGTTGTCATGTTCCTCACGAATATTGTCTAATTCCTCATGAATATTGTCATTTTCCTCCTGAATATTGTCAAGTTCCTCAAGAATATTGTCTTGTCCCTCCTGAATATTGTCTAAATCCTCATCTACAATGGGATCAGCTGAGATAACTTGTATATTTTCCATTAGCCTGTAATTTTGTAAACCCCGAGCTCAAAAATATAATTATAAATAAAACAGATCCCACGGGATTAAAGGGATTAAAAATTTGGAATTTAGAAATTTAATATTTTTTTATCAAAACTTTTAAGAAGCAGGAACTATCACAACAAAGAATATTTAAAGAAAATATAAGTAGAACTATCAAGACAAAATTAAGATTAAAAGAGTTAAAGGAAAAGATTAAAGATGAGAAAGAATGAAAGAGGAAAAAGAAAAGACGGAGAGAATATGAACGAAAGTTGGGAGAAAAAGATAAAAGAAAAGAATATGAGAAAGTAACGACGTAGAGAGAATTAATGAATGACGGATAGAAAGATAAAAAGAAAAGAGTAAAAAATACGAAAAAGTAAAGAAAATAGTAAAGAATATGAGAAAGTAAGGACGGAGAGAGGATAAATGAAGGACGGAGAGAATGAGATAGAGCATAATAAAGAAGGACGGAGAGAATGAGATTGAAAAGAGTAAAGAATATGAGAAAGTAAAGACAGAGAAAGGATAAAGTAAGGACGGAGAGAATGAGATAGAAAAAATTAAAGACGGAGAGAAGATAAATAAAGGACGGAGAGAATAAGATAGAAAAGAGTAAAGACTATGAGAAAGTAAGGACGGAGAGAAGATAAATAAAGGACGTATGAGAAAGTAAGGACGGAGAGAAGATAAATAAAGGACGGAGAGAATAAGATAGAAAAGAGTAAAGACTATGAGAAAGTAAGGACGGAAAGAAGATAAATAAAGGACGGAGAGAATAAAATAGAAAATAGTAAAGACTATAAGAAAGTAAGGACGGAGGGAAGATAAATAAAGGACGGAGAGAATAAGATAGAAAAGAGTAAAGACTATGAGAAAGTAAGGACTGAGAGAGAATACATAAAGGACTGAGAGAAAAGGAAGAGTTAAGAATTTGAGAAAGTAAAGACGGAGAAAAGATAAATAAAGGACGGAGAGAATAATATAGAAAAGAGTAAAGACTATGAGAAAGTAAGGACGGAGAGAAGATAAATGAAAGACGGAGAGAATGAGATAGAAAAGAGTAAAGAATATGAGAAAGTTAAGACAGAGAGAAATAAATGAAGGACGGAGAGAATGAGATAGAAAAGAGTAAAGAATATAAGAAAGTTAAGACAGAGAGAAATAAATGAAGGACGGAGAGAATGAGACAGAAAAGGGTAAAGAATATGAGAAAGTTAAGACGGAGAGAAGATAAATAAAGGACGGAGAGAATGAGATAGAAAAGAGTGAAGAATATGAGAAAGTAAAGACGGAGAGAGGATAAATGAAGGACGGAGAGAAAGTGGACAGTCTCCAACTTCTCTCCTTTCCGTAAACAAGTTCAACAGTGTTCCGAGAGTAGGGACGGAGAAGGGAGTAGGAAGAGGGGGGGGGAGAGGTCCGAAATTCAAAAAAGGGAGGAGGTAGGAGCAGTACAAATGCAAGAAGTTTAATTATTATTTCAACTATTTTTTTCAGGAAAATGTTTATCTAAGATTGTCCAGATAAGTTGATAAGTTAGAATAGGTTTACGTACTGTCGTGATCATAGTTATACAAGCATGTACAACTATATGTACAACTATATGTACAATGAGTGCAGAAAGTCAAAGTACTAGGTTATTCTAAACAAAGTGAGATAAAAAGTGTTCCATCATGAAGAAAAACGAAATGGATGATTTGATGAATTTTGATGGAAACTCCCAAGGTAGTTTTGATTTTCGGTATTTGCATTTTATATGAAAAAGTATAAAAAAAGCTTAAAACTTTGTTGAATTATAGAACAAAACGCGTTCGAATTCAAATAAACAGAATGCATCTCGCCCAGGTTATAGTTCGGGGTGCCCCCCTCCCCTGCCATACTCCAAAAACAAATTGTTAATCCAAGACGAAACTGCTCCTCTAGTATTTAAAAATGTTCATACAGTGCAGAGTACACAAAATAATTAGCAGACATACATACAGGGTTACCCACAAAGCACGAGACTGTAAAGATGACTTGAATCTCTTATAATACGAAGATCTTAAGTTTACATTAAATCTTTTTCCTTAAATGTGGTCTTTAAATGGCTTATTTTATGATTTGAGAAAGAAAGAAACATGTTTACATTGGTGGGGAATCAGTAATATAAGGAAATTATAGACAGAAGACATTCCGGACAGTCGTATCTGACGTCTCGTCCTTTGTGGTTAACCCTGTATAATATAAAATCTAAAAAAATTTTGCATCAGAAACTGCACTACGCAGAACTTTTTAGCTTCTTAGCTTTAATATTTACAATATCGTCTTATTTAATATAGGTCCGCTTGGGACCTGAGATTGTTTACATTATACATATATTGACTAGGGGGTCGGGGGGATAATATTCATTATATATTTAACATAATACAAATATTATCATATTCTTATTCAATCCGTGTTCAACGTTTATATTTAATATTATATTAATAAGACAAAGTATTATTATTTTCTAAGCAAACCAAAACTAATTCAGCTTTGATTAAAAATATATTGTACTCGTATATAGCACTGAGGAGAGAAATCTTAATTAAAATTAAGTTAATTTAAAATCAATGTCCGATGTTTAGAAATGGATTTTCTAACCTCTATATCTTTGCAACCTGATGTCGCAACCTTAGATATTTCAAACTAAGTTTGAATTATAAAAAGTTTACACCATCAAGTTACAAAGATATAGGGATTAGAAAATTTTAGACGTAATTTCATTGGCGTGTTTGGGTGGGTGTCTTTTTTTGGTTTGTCTTTGTATCCATCAGATGTCAAAAGGGGTTTACCCTTTCTGACCGAATTTCTTTTGTTGTGTCTTACAAGACGATATTCGGCAAGTCGCAATTATACAATTTTACATAGACAAAATTTCAACTTAAAAAAAGAAATCAAATGTACAAAAAATGGAGTCTTAAAAACAATATTCAAAGCTAAAATTGTACCAGAAAAGCTAAAATTGTACCAGAAAAGCTAAAATTGTATCAGAAAAGCTGAAACTGTACCAGAAAAGCTGAAATTGTACCAGAAAAGCTAAAATTGTACCAGGAAAGCTAAAATTGTACCAGAAAAGCTAAAACTGTACCAGAAAAGCTGAAATTGTGCCAGAAAAGCTATAATTGTACCATTTACAGGGTGTCCCAACTG
>NW_019396240.1:0-1200 GCF_000591075.1 Eurytemora carolleeae | reverse complement strand
CAGAAAAGCTCAAATTGTACCAGAAAAGCTCATATTGTACCAGAAAAGCTGAAATTGTAACAGAAAAGCTGAAATTGTACCAGAAAAGCTCAAATTGTACCAGAAAAGCTCATATTGTACCAGAAAAGCTGAAATTGTAACAGAAAAGCTGAAATTGTACCAGAAAAGCTAAAATTGTATCAGAAAATATAGGAATAAATGTTTCAGTGGTCATAAGAAAGGGCTCCGAGGAACTTACATGTAATGCTTATTATAAATTCTGTTAAGCTCTAAATGTTGAAATCTGCATGTTTGGAATTTAATGATAAACGTTATAATTCATATAATTACTGGAAATGAAACCGGCTCCAGTAGTATTTAGAAAAATGTTTTTTTCGGAAAAGAATTGACCTTATATAGGAGTAACAAGGAACCAACTTTTAAAGCTGATAAAACAAAAACTTTCCGGGCGGGTAAATTGAACCTCTTTTGTATTAAAGGGACCCTAAAGAGTTTTTAGAAAAAATATTCAAAACCTCATTATTAGGTTAATTTATAAAATTATGACCAGGGACTAATATTTTTCTTGACCTACTTTTTAATTCATAATTTATTTTCATTCTTCTTTACAATTTAATTATGTTTAAGTTAAGAGTGAACTTTAGGAACTGTTAGAAAAAACAAACGTTTGTAAAGAACAAATGTTCAATGAGAAACATTGTTACCATTGGAATTAGTTTTTTTTAATAAATATTCGGAAAATATGTTTAAACTTGCATCATTCAATTAATAGTTTAACTATAATCTAAAAAAATACTAACTAACCAAAGAATTAATTTAACTCTGGTCTGAATAACATTATGTTAGGATAATCCTAGACTGACCTATGGAGCCGGCTCCAGAGCCGACTCGGAGCCGACTTGGAACCGACTTGGAGCCGACTTTTTGAGATAGTTAGAGTGATCTGAGAGGTAAACTTTGAAAACAAAAGTTGTAGAGGACCTTAAGGGCTTTCTAGAAACGTAAAAATAATGACCGTAGGACGACCGTCGGCTGAGATTTTTGACCTCAAAGTATTAAAGTAGCAGTTTAAGTATTAAAAAAAACGTTTCACGCGAAGCTCTCTCATTTCTTTGTTACAAACGTCAGCTCGTACTGACTTTGCAGGCTGATAGTCCACGCCTGTACCTACCTGTGAGATTTTAAATTTCTTGAATATCT